>NC_080176.1:94702401-94882401 GCF_950295315.1 Erinaceus europaeus | reverse complement strand
ATGGAATTGGGTTTCAGAGCCCTCTGGTCATCTTCCCCTGACATTTCTCCCCCTCAGGGAGTCTGGACCAAAGATTTTTATGGGAGCAGAAGGCGGGAGCTCTGGCTTCTGTCACTGCTTCTCCGCTGGACACGGGTGTTGGCAGGTGGATCCACATCCCCAGCCTGTGTCTGTCTGTCCCTAGTGGGGCAGGGCTCTGGGGAGGTGTTAGGCAGTACGCCAGCTCCCCCCTGCTCCACTGCTGAACTCTGTGGTCTATTTACATAATCACTGTTTTACCTGAGACCTGCCCTGTCTGCAGGACACTGGTTTAATCCCACTGGTTTGAACTCTCTTTTTGCTCTGCCCCCTCTCCTAGTCACACCCTGCTTTTACACCCTACCACTTCCTTCCTGGAGAGTATAAATGCAGATGGATAAAGCCAGCATGGCATTGCATTCCAGCTCAGCCACAAGAGTTCCTGGTTCCTCTCCCACATCGCTGAGTAGGCAGCAGCCTAGGTTGGCTCAGGCAGAGTTCTCTCCAACCCAGAGAGCACGTGCCTGGGAAGAAACACCCTCAGGCTAGCCCGGCATCGAGGGGAGGCTCCAGGACACATTGGTGAGGTCGGTTGCCCAGGGAAGTCAGGTTGGTGTCATGGTAGCATCTGCAACTTGATGGCTGAAAGATATAAAGCAGGACAAAATGTTTAATAAACAGGAACCAGAAAGTAGAGCAGATGAGAATAGGGCTCTTAGGGTGGTAAGAAGCTAAGAAGTCTATTTCAGGTACATTCCTAGGAGCCCATGACTTTGGTAATTCGCTTGAGCTTGATAGCTAACGTGAAGGCAGACTAAAATTATTGTGAAAATGGTCAGAGTTGAGACTAGGGTTAAAAAGTTGGATTAGGGCAGAGAGAGTAGCTCCCAAACTTGAAGAATATATATAAATACTATTAACTATTTGTTTTTTAACCAGAGCTCTACTCAGCCGTAGAATCTCTTTGCATAACCATCATGCTATCTACTCCCACCCTAAATACAATGAACTGTTTACCTCATGGATCTGCCCCAGGGCCCATGTGTGTTCACAGTCAGCACAGGAGCCTGTGTGGCCTCCAGTCCCTGTCAGTCTGAGCTCACAGTCCCTGGGCACAGCCGGGACACTGTAGGCTGCACCCTGCTTTATCTGAGGAGCCTGCGTTTTCTCTCAGCTGTTAGAGTGCTGAGTGTCACATCTGTTGTAGCTAAAACCTTTACTAGGTCTATGGGGTCTGGCCTCAAGTTGTGGGGGAAATGCCCCTATGACTTTAGTGGGATCTAAGTTAGGCTAGAGTCTTACTGCATTTACTTGTTGGTCCGGATTGGGAACCTGATTGTCCCTTGCGGTTGGACACACCTCGGCCCCCAGCCCCCACCCCCCCATGCTCCTCACCTGAAACTCCCTTTGAGGCTGGAAACACCACTGTACCCCCCAGCCCCTCGGCTCCAGCCCCTGCCTCCCCCACCCCCTTAGTGCTTACCACCTGTGCTGTTTCTTGTAGAGGCTTCTTGCTTTCTTTGTCTTTTTCTTCTTCTTTAAATGTATTTCGTGTAGGCTATGACAGAGGCAGGGGGTGGGGAGATATAGAAAGACTAGAGCTACTCAGCCCTGGCTGGTGGAATTGGAGATTGAGCCTGGGGCCTCGAAGCCTCAGTCAGGAGAGACTTTGGCAGAACCCCTGCACCGTCTGCAGTGCTGCTTATTTCTTATGAGACTATAGTTTTGACTCGTATCATGTCAACCTTCCTGGTTCGATTCTTAGTGGACACTCGTGGTGATGATTACCTTTTCATCTGACTTGTCTTTTGTACAGTGCTCAGGTGCTAAGTAGTCTCTTCAGTTCTGAGTAAATATTCATCTTCTGGAATTCCATACTAATCACTCTCTTTTTCTCCTTCTAAAAAAGGACCTTAAAGGCTTTGATCCAGGAGAGAAGTACTTCTATAACACATCATGGGGAGATATTTCTCTCTGGGAACCTTCTGGAAA
The DNA here is from genome assembly GCF_950295315.1 of Erinaceus europaeus. Classification (NCBI taxonomy): domain Eukaryota; kingdom Metazoa; phylum Chordata; class Mammalia; order Eulipotyphla; family Erinaceidae; genus Erinaceus; species Erinaceus europaeus. The sequence goes on along the minus strand of NC_080176.1, from coordinate 94,880,391 downwards.
GAAAGTGGTATGTATTTTCCTATTTGATTTTCGTCTTTCCTCAAGAGACGAAGTATCAGCTTAGTTGTGAGAATCAGCACATGTATTTGGGTTTCTGATGAATGAATGGGGCAAGAGATGTGGTGTTAGCTTTTACAGAACTACGGACCCGCTTCACTGCTTTGGGAAGTGGCCCCTGCAGCTGGGGAGCTGGGGGCTCAAACCGGGATCCCTGCGCTGGTCCTTGCACTTCGCACCGAGTGCGCTTAACCTGCTGCACTACCGCCCGGCCCCCAAAGGTTGTGTTTTATGACATAGAACTAAGGAGGCTCTGATTATAAGATGCCACTGATTCACTCGGGTCTGTATGTTAAATTAGGTGGGTAAAGGTAAGTATATCCCGGTTCAGAGACTACAAAGAAAGCATGGCTGTTTGAGTATTCTGGGCTATAATAATTGAAGACATCAAACTTAAGCAGATTCGGGTTAAAATGTGGCTTTCCGTTTAAGTCTACTTATTGAAGTGCTTTCTTCTGGAAGGTCTTCCTGTCACGGCCACTTTAGAGCCAAGCACTGCTTTCCAGTTGATGTGACCCAGGTCACACTGGTCTTAGGAATCCCAGCTTAAAATCCCCTTTAAGGAGTGAGCCGCTCTTCTGTTGTTGGCATTTTCCTTACAGAGATTTCTACTGTCAGGGTTGCTGGAGCATCTCTCCCAGCAGATTTTTCCTTAAGTTGGTGAAAGACAAGGAGAACGAGTGGTCCAGGAGATGGCACAGTGGATAAAGCATTGGACTCTCAAGCATGAGGTCCTGAGTTCAATCCCTGGCAGCACATGTACCAGAGTGATGTCTGGTTCTTTCCCTATCTTCCTCACTGATAAATAAATGAAATATATATATAAAACACATTAATTTCTGGAAAGAATTTTAAAGAAAAAGAAAGATGAGAAAGAGAAGAGACACCATAGCACTGCTCCTCCACTCATGAAGCGTCCCCTTGTTGGTGCTCCCTGTAGTTATAGGGACTCAAACCTGGGTCCTTGTGCACAGTGATGTGTACTCTCCATGGGGTGAGCTGTTTCCAAGCTGAATCTGAAAGACCCTGGACCGTAGCCGGCAGTCTTAATACCTGACTTCACTACTCCTTACTAGTGACCCACGTGTTCATTGGCTGCTGGGAGTTTCGGCCAGCTCCCTAAGAAGTTGGTCTCGTGGTGACAAGTGGGGGCGGTGGCCATGGAAAATGGCCGCATCTTGTCTCTAGTCGCCTGTCTCAGTGTCACTCCTGCCGCTGGTTGGCAGACACAGTGCCGGCATTCCTGTCTGTGCCTTTATGTGTGCTTTGCTGGTGAAAAGATCGAGACTTGGCCTGGAGTGGACGCTGAGAAGCAAAGCAGCACCTGGGTCTTGACATGAAAACAAAGGCCATGACTGAGTGTGAGCAGGCGCGATGGCTGCGGGGCTGGCCGGACCATCTTGCAGGATGGAGCTCGAGGGAAAGCACCAGTTGGAGTCAGAGCCAGAATGACTAGGACGTAGCTGGGCTGCGCTCGTGAAATGGTGATGTCACTTGGTGGCCAGATGCGGAAGAGAATGCCGCTGAGACTTCAGAGAGTGAAGCGGGGGCACGCAGTAGGGCTTCAGGTTTTCATCGGACTCGGAGTAATCGGAGTGTCAGTGGCGGCATGACACGTGATGGTGCGGGAGTGTTGGAGAGATTTGTGGATGTATTTCAATGAAAGGGTCAGGAAAGGTAGGCACTGTCCAGAACAGATCTTTTTTTTTTTTTTTTTTTTTTTTATTTATTTTTATTTAAGAAAGGATTAATTAACAAAACCATAGGGTAGGAGGGGTACAACTCCACACAATTCCCACCGCCCAATCTCCATATCCCACCCCCTCCCCCAATAGCTTTCCCATTTTCTATCCCTCTGGGAGCATGGACCCAGTGTCATTGAGGGTTGCAGAAGGTAGAAGGTCTGGCTTCTGTAATTGCTTCCTCGCTGAACATGGGCGTTGACTGGTCGGTCCATACTCCCAGTCTGCCTCTCTCTTCCCTAGTAGGATGGGTCTCTGGGGAAGCTGAGCTCCAGGACACATTGGTGGTGTCTTCAATCCAGGGAAGTCTGGCCGGCATCCTGATGATACCTGGAACCTGGTGACTGAAAAGAGAGTTAACATACAAAGCCAAACAAATTGTTGAGCAATCATGGACCCAAAGCTTGGAAAAGTGGAGAGGAAGTATTAGGGAGGTACTCACTGCAAACTCTAGTATACTTCTGCTTTCTTACTTTGGTGCCATACTCCAAACTCAGTCAATTTCTGCTTTGCGTTTCTACTTCTTTTTTTTTTTTTTACATGCATAACATTCCCCAGATTCCCATTTAGCAATAAAACCCCCACTATTTCATTCATCATTTTTCATGGACCTGTATTCTCCCCACCCACCCACCCACCCCAGAGTCTTTTACTTTGGTGTAATACTCCAATTCCATTTCAGGTTCGACTTGTGTTTTCTTTTCTAATCTTGTTTTTCAACTTCGGCCTGAGAGTGAGATCATCCCATATTCATCCTTCTGTTTCTGACTTATTTCACTCAACATGATTTTTTTCAAGGTCCATCCAAGATCGGCTGAAAACGGTGAAGTCACCATTTTTTACAGCTGAGTAATATTCCATTGTGTATATATACCACAACTTGCTCTGAATGACTCTGAAAATGTCCAATAGTTCTAGGTTATCTATCTCTTCATTTAGCTCCCTTATGTCTTTACTGATTTTCTTCCTGGATGATCTGTCAAGTTGAGATAGTGGGGTGTTGAAGTCCCCTACTATGATTGTGTTACTGTTAATATATTGCTGTAGCTCTTTCAGTAGAAGTTTGATGTATTTAGATGGCTTCTCATTGGGTGCATAGATATTAATAATTGTTAAGTCCTCTTGATTGACTGATCCTCTGAGCATTAAGTAGTGTCCATTCCTATCTTTTTTAATCTTATGTATTTTAAAGTCTATCATGTCAGATATGAGAATAGCTGTTCCTGCCCTTTTTTGTGGGCCATTGGCTTGAATGATAGTTTTCCATCCTTTCACTTTAAGTCTGTGTTTGTCTTGTTGCGTTAGGTGAGTTTCCTGTAGACAACATATTGTTGGGTTGTGTTTTCTGATCCATCTTCCTACTCTGTGTCTTTTAATAGGTGAATTCAGGCCATTGACATTTATTGATATCAAAGATTGAAGATATTTTAACGCCATTCTTGTAGAGTTTTAGAGTGTTTTGATATATGTCCTATTTGTGGTGGTCTGGTTGTTTATAGGAAACCTTTCAGAACTTCTTTCAAGGCAGGCTTGGTGATGGTTGCTTCCTTCAACTGTTGCTTGTCTGAGAAGGCTTTGATGCTTCCATCTAGTCTGAATGACAGTCTAGCAGGATATAGTATTCTTGGCTGAAAGCCTTTCTCATTGAGCACTCGATAGATATCTTGCCATTCTCTTCTGGCCTGTAGTGTTTGTATGGAGAAGTCTGCTGCTAATCTTATGGGTTTTCCTTTGTAGGTGACTCTTTGTTTTTCTCTTGCAGCCTTGAGGATCCTTTCTTTATCCTTATTCCTTTCCAATCTAAGTATGACATGTCTTGGTGTCTTTAGGTCTGGGTTAATTCTGTTTGGGACCCTCTGGGCTTCTTGAATTTTTATGTCTTTGGTGTTGTCTAGACTAGAGAAATTTTCAGCTATTATGGCCTGGAGAACGCTTTCTTCCTCCCCTTCTCTTTCTTCCTCTGGTAAGCCAATAATGCGTATATTGTTTCTTTTGAAGTCATCCCATAGGACTCTGTTGTTGTTTTCAGCATCTCTTAATCTCTTTTTGAGATCTCTTACTTCTTCTTTAGTTGTCTCTAATTCATCCTCAATCTTGCTAATTCTGTCTTCAGCCTCATTGATTCTATTCTCTCTGCCCTCTACTGCTTTCTGGAGTTCATCTATTTTGTTGCCCTGCTCTGATACTGTTTTAGCTTGTTCAGCTAGTTGCCTTCTTAGCTCAGCAATTTCAGCTTTCAGCTCTCTAATAACCATGAGATAATTAGAATTTTCTTCCATATTCTCATTTGTTGTTCCTGCAGTTCTGATTACAATTTTTTCAAATTCTTTACTCACTCCTGTTATTATTTCCTTAGCTAATGTTTGGATGTTGAACTTGTTGTTTTGTGCTTTGCCCTCTGGAGGACTTTTAGCTGGACTCTTGTCCTGGTTCGAGTCTCCTTTATTTTTTCTTGTTGTTTTAACCATTTTATATAAGTTAAGAGGTTTTTCAATCCCTGAGTTGGAGTTCAGTGGTGTAAAAGCCTTTTTTTTTTCCCCCTGTAGGCTATGGTAGCCTGAGGGCTTTTTAACTATCAATAGGCTTCTTGGCTTAATCAATGACTCCTGACCAAGAGATAAAGCAGGGTGTGGCAGAGATAATCCAGTGGTTATGCAAAGAGACTTTCACAGCCCTTCAGCTATGCCACCGAGGTATAGGTCTTCTCCTGAGTTTCCCGGTTAGATCTCTGTGCCCTGGTGTCCCTCCCTGTTGCTGCTCCAGATTCTGAGGGTAGTAGCAATGGAGACTCAGAGTTGTACTTGGTGAGTCTCTGGGGAGTCCTTTCCTCCCTTCAGCTGTCCCCTTGTTGGTGGAGCAGACTGGAGGTGGTGTCTCCACTGACAAACTGTCGAACTGTTAGCAGTCACTTAATCTCTCCTTAGGCCCCTCTCTCCTCTCTGTCACCAGCCACGCGTGTTTGTACTCACGGGTGATTTACTGGGTTTCTGTGGTCATTCTAGTCCTGTCTTGTTTCGGTCCGGGTGGTCTCCTTTGGTATTCCTAGTTGATCCGGGAGAGGAGAGGAGAGGAGAGGAGAGGAGAGGAGAGGAGAGAAAGCGATCTGCTGCTCGTAGCTCCAGATCTTTTTTTTTAATTATTTCTTTTAACTAGAATACTGGCCAGCTCTGGCTTATGGTGGTGCAGGGTATTGAACCTGGGACTTTGGAGCCTCAGACATGAGCGTCTCTTTGCATAACCATTGTGCTATCTACCCCCCGCTTAAATTTTTTTATTATCTTTATCTTTATTGTTGTTATAGCTGCTGTTGTTGGATAGAACAGAGAGAAATTGAGAGAGGAGGGGAAGCAGGAGGAGAGGGAGAGACAGATAAACACCTGCAGGCTTTGGTGCTTGGGAGCCAGAGACTTTGGGGGACCCAGGTGCTGGAGCTCAGTGCTGAGCATCCAGACAGCAGCTGTGTACCCACAAGAGACTCCAGGCTCCCCCCCCCCCCCCCCCCCGCTCTTCTCTCCATGTGATAGGGAACACGGTCACAGATGACTCCTCTGGCTTGGGGGGAGGCACACATTTGTGGGGGCATACACTTTCATTTTCGTGGCAGACACCAGGGCTTGAGGTTACTGGCTTATATGTGATACAAAGGTTTGTAGACTTTCCCAAAGTGTCCACACTACTCTGCTTCCTCCCACAGTGATGTGGGACAGGGCTGGGTTCCAGTACCCGGCGTGATGTTTATCTGCCCACAGGTGTGGTGGAGACTGCTGCTTACTGTTTGCATTCTCTCTCTCTCTTTCTTTTTAAAATATCTAGTTGTTTATGTATTAATGAGGGGGAGGGGGAGGAGGAGGAGGAGGAGAGAGCGACAGTGCTAGAGCCAGACATCACTTTGGTGCATGTGCTGCCAGGGATCAAACTCAGGACCTCGTACTTGAGAGTCCAATACTTTATCCGCTGCGTCACTTCCTGGACCCCCTCTCTATCTTTTTTTTTTTTCTCCAGGATTATTGCTGGGGCTCAGTGCCAGCACTACAAACCCACTGCTCCTGGCGGTGGATTCTGTTTTATTCAATAGGACAGAGAAATTGAGAGGGGAGTGGGAGAGAGGGAGAGAAAAAGACACCGGTAGGCCTTCTTCGCCACTTGTTAAGTGCCCCCATTGCAGGTGGGAACAGGGGCTCGAACCTGGTCCTTGCGTGTGGTGCACCACCGCCTAGGGTTACCAGCTAGACTCATTCCTGTGCAATGACTCCACTGCTCCCTGTAAGCACTTCTTTTTTCTTTTTTATTTCACTGATAGAGGGTGAGAGGGAGGGGCAGACAGAAAGAGACACTAGCACTGCTCTGCCGCTCATGAAGCTCTTCTGCAGGTGGGGCTGGGGTTTTGGACCTGCGCCTTCAGTCAGTAACTGGCCACACCACCTGGACCCTGATTTGGACCATTTTATTGTTATTGTGCTATTTAGTTTTTGCCACTAGGGTCATCACTGGGTCTTGGTGTCTGCACAACAAATCCACTGCAGCTGGCGGCCGTTTTCCCCCTTTCTGTTTTGATAGAGGAGGCAGTGGATGTGGGGGGAGAGGGAGAGCAAACAGAAGACACCTGCAGCACTTCCCTGCCACTGTGGAGCCGCCCCCCTGCAAGTGGGGGCTCTGGACTTGAACCCAGGCCCTTGCACGTGGTAGCAGGTGTGCCGCCGCGCCACCCGCCCTCCCCCAGCTTGCCTTTTCACGCGACTCAGGATGCCGGGCATCTTCGTTTCCTTGGCACCTGTGCTCCCTTTTGTTGGTTTTCTAAAGGCTGGCCATTTCCTGTTGCGATTTGAACATGACCACGTATGTGTTCTGGATACCAGCCCATTATTAGATGTTTAGTTTGTAAACTCTCTTAGCCTGTGATGTGTCTTTTTATTTATTTTTAAACAGTATCTTAAAAAGAGCAGGAAAGCTTTAGTTTGAAGGCCAGTTTATTTTTTCATGGCTCAAACGTCATGCCTCACGTTTAAGGTCCCCCTGGCGTGGGAGGCGGTTTGCTAGCAGAGCACATGGTGTGGGAGGGCCTGGTCGGAGTCCCACCGCACAGCACCAGAAGAAACCGCAGGTGCAGCGGTGCTGTGCTGCCCTCGCTCTCTGCCTCCCTCCCTCTGGCACCCGCCCCCGTCACCCTGAACCTGAGGTGTGGCCAGCTGTGATGACAGTACGCCGGTCTTAAGGTCTGTGTCCTCTCACAAAGTGTCGTCTCCGAGGACACTGTTTGCCTTTATTGTACTCAGGAGACTGCAGGGGAGGAGGTGGGTGCAGTGAGTATAGGGCTGGCTGTGAACTTGGGAGCCTGAGGTCCCGAGTTTGATTCCTGGTGTCCCGTGGGTCAGTGATGCTCTAGTTCTCTCTCTCTCTGTCTTCCTTTGCCTCTTCTCTCCCTCTCTGTGTAAATACGTAAACCAAATAGAACTAAAGCAGTCGAGCCTCCAGCTGCCAGGTGAACCTGGTTTCACAACTTGACTATGAGCCGGTGGACAGGGGTCCCGCGTCTGGTCCAGTGTGGGTCCCGTCAGCTCTGTGGATGGACCTGGGCTTTGCTAGCCAGCAGTCGCTGAGGAAACGGAAGCCTGGTGTGGACCGAGTGGACAGCAGCGTGGGTGACTGTGTGTGGGAGTGCGGGCAGGGTAGGTGAGTGAAGGCCTCTGCCAGGCCCGGCCCAGAGGGGTGTGAGCTGGGAGCGGCGGTTCCCTGCTTCCCTCCAGTCACCACAGAACACGCGGCTTCCTTGGAGAAAGGGATGCAGAGGGTCCCATGTGGACAGCACTGTGCCAGGTGTCTGTCAGTGCCACAAGCTTGTTGAATCCCGATTCATTTGAGAGAGAGAGATTCTGTCAGCATTGTATCCTGTGGTCTGAAGCAGACCAGGGGTCTGTGGGCAGTACTCTCTGGGGACCTGGCCACAGCTCTGCCTTCTCCAGGAAGGGGGACAGAGATAGCAGTGACAAGCCACAACTTGCCAGCTGGAGGGTTAGAGGAGAATTCCAGGGGAGGTTTAGGATTTGGAGAGGAGAGGTTAGGGTTATAAGAACATAAGAACTCAGGAAAAGTGACGAGAAGGAAGAAGGCAGCTTTGTTTTGCTGGGGGCCTAGTTTACTGCCCTGGTGCAGTTAGCTCAGTGTGTTGGGTTGTTGGAAAGTCACGGGTTTGCACAGAGAAGTTCGTCATGGCTTCTGACAGGCCAGTAGATGCAAGTCATGAGGGTTTTGTTTGGGATGGCTGGAAATACATCAGTAGACCCAACTTGTGAGCCAAGTCATGTGTCTTGTGCAACAAGGAATAGCTATATATTTCTTAATGTCTAAGAAGGAAAAAAATGATAGTGGGTGGCTAGATGGTGGCACACCTGGTTAAACGCTCAAATTACAGTACATAAGGATGCAGGTTCAAGCCTCTGGTCCCCACCTGCAGGGGGAAAGCTTCACGAGTGGGGAACAGGTTTGCAGGTGTCTCTCCCTCCCCGTCTCCCCCTCCTCTATTTCTCTGTCTCTATTCAAGAATAAGTAGAAACATTAAAGAAAAAAGAAAAAAAATAAAGACTATGTAGTGGTGTGATTTGCGAAGTTGGAAGTTGTCTTACTGTTTGTAAGTCAGGTTTGATTGGAGTAGAGCTTTCACCTAGGCTCACCTGTCACTTAGGGGTGCTTTAGTGGTAGAGCTGTGTGGGGCCCACTGTGCCTAGTCACTCGCCCTCTGGCCCTCGAAGGAGCTCACTCTGTCCCTGCTCGGTGTGGCGGGGCCACCGTGCCCAGTAGAGAAGGTCACCCGCCCTGATTGCAGAAGGCAGAGAGCTGGCAGCTGGACTGAGCGCCTTGACTTGCTTTGTTTCCCTTTGACAGAGGTACCGCACTAAGCCGTACTGCTGCAGCCTCTGCAAGTACTCCAGCAAGGTGCTGACCTCCTTCCGGAACCACCTGCACCGCTGCCACGAGGACGAGCTGGACCAGGAGCAGCTGATCCCCTGCCCCAACTGCGTGTTCTCCGCCCATCCCAAGGTGGTGGGCCGCCACTTTCGCATGTTCCACGCGCCCGCGCGCAAGCTGCAGGGCTGTGCCGTGAGCCCCGCGGGAGACTCCAAGCCCTCCCGCGGCGACGCCGTGAGCTTCACGTGCCTCAAGTGCAGCTTCTCCAACACGCTCTACTACAGCATGAAGAAGCACGTGCTGGTGGCCCACTTCCACTACCTGATCAACGCCTACTTCGGGCTGCGGGCCGGGGACGGGGCCGAGCCGGCCGCCCCCAACGCCCTGAGGGTCGACAGGTACTACTGCAAGAAGTGCAACGCCAGGGCCGGCAGCCAGGATGCGCTCCTGTACCACATCCTGACCTCCGACCTGCACCGCGACCTGGAGAACAAGCTGCGCTCCGTCATCTCCGAGCACATCAGGAAGGCCGGGCTGCTGAGGCAGGCCCACATCGCTCCCAAACCGGCCACGCACGGGCCGGCCCCCGCCCCGCCCCCGGCCCCGGCCCCGGCCCCGGCCCCGGCCCCGGCCCCGGCCCCGGCCCCCGCCCCCGCCCCCGCCCCCGCCCCCTGCTTCCATCTCGCTGTGCCTCAGAGCTCTCCCGGTCCAGCCGGGGCGCGACCCTCACAGGGCTCCATCCAGGTGGCGGCCCACTCCCCGCCCGCCGTTGCCCAGCACCGCGTGACTCTGGTCTCCAGCCCTCTTCCCGGGGGCCAGAGCGGCCTCCCCCTGCAGCCCGCCGCCCCACCGCCTGTCTTCCTCTCTCACGGGGTTCCCTTGAACCCACCCACAAACCCTGCGGTGTTGCCCCTGAGCTCGCCGGCTGGGCCGCTGAACAAACCTGTCGGGTCTGCCGTCCTCCCCGCAAACGCAGCCATCCACCCGGGGCCGCTGCCCCTCGGCCAGCCGGTGGGGCCTAATGTTCTCTCACTGAACAGGCCCGTGGGGCCTCGTGTCCTTCCCGTCAGCCCCTCTGTCAGTGCTGGGCTACTGCAGGGGGTGTCCCCAGGAGTGATCTCTGTGAGCCGTTCGGCCCCATCGGGCGTCCTGCCTACCGGCCAGATGACTCCCACCAGGGTCATCCCTTCCGGCCAGACGGCCACCTCTGGGGTCCCGCCCACCGGCCAGGTGGTCCAGCCAGGGGTCGTGCCTCTTGGCCAGACTGCTCCGGCGGCCGTGGTCCCCAGCAGGTTGACGGTCCCCACCCGGGTCCTCCCCCCTAGCCAGACGCTACCACTGAGGGTGCTCCCTCCTGGCCAGGTGGTCCCGCCCGCGCTGCTCCCTCCCGGGCCGACGGCGTCCTCGGGGCCCCTCCCCGTGGGCCCAGGGGTGCTGCAGCTCAGCCAGCCCGTGCTGTCCGGGGTCCTGCCCGTGGGCCCTCCGGCACGGCCCGGAGTCCTGCAGCTCGGCCAGCCTGTGAGTACCAACCTGCTGCCCACCGGCCAGCCCGCCAGGCCCAGTGCGGCACAGAATGCCACCTTCCTCACGTCCGGCTCCATCCTCAGACAGCTCATCCCCACCGGGAAGCAGGTGAACGGCATCCCCACATACACGCTGGCCCCAGTGTCCGTCACGCTGCCTGTGCCGCCCACCGTCGCGCCCCCCCAGGTGCCTCTGCAGCTGCTGCGCTCGGGCGCATCCGCCCAGGTGGCCGTCCCCTCGGCCGGCGTGCCGTCCCCTCCCGTGGTGAGCGCCCCACAGAGCGTGCTGCTCCCCGCCTCCTGCTCCGCGGCCGAGGCCGGCCAGGCGCTCAGGCAGGCCAAGCAGTGGAAGACCTGCCCCGTGTGCAACGAGCTCTTCCCCTCCAACGTCTACCAGGTGCACATGGAGGTGGCGCACAAGCACGGCGAGGCCCGTGCCGCCGGCAAGCTGGAGCCCGAGAAGCTGGCGGCCTGCGCGCCCTTCCTCAAGTGGGTGCGCGAGAAGACGGTGCGCTGCCTGCCCTGCAAGAGCCAGCTGGCGGAGGCCGAGCTGATGCAGCACCTGCTGACTCACGGCCTGGGCTGCCTCTTCTGTCCCGGCACCTTCCACGACCTGCGCGGGCTGAGCGAGCACAGCCGCACGGCGCACCGCGGCAAGAAGCAGCTGCCCCTGGACTACGGCGGCCGGGGCTTCCAGCTGGACCTGGACGCCGACGGCAGCCTGCTCTTCCCACACCTGGACTTCACCACGGCCCTGCCCCGGGAGGCGCTGGGGGAGCGCGAGGTCTACCTGGCCGTGCTGGCCGGCGTCCACTCCAAGGCCCTGGTGCCCGTGTATGTCAAGGTGCGGCCGCAGGCCGAGGGTGCTCTGGGCACGCCCGGCCGGCAGGCGCTCACCTGCCCCTTCTGCTTCGGCACCTTCGTGACGGCGCAGGCCTACGAGCTGCACCTGCGCGAGCGGCACCACATCACGCCCACGGTGCACACGGTGCTCAGGTCCCCCGCCTTCAAGTGCATCCACTGCTGCGGGGTCTACACGGGCAGCATGACGCTGGCCGCCATCGCCGTGCACCTGGTGCGCTGCCGCAGCGCCCCCAAGGACAGCAGCTCGGGCCTGCAGCCGCCGCCTGGCCCGCCAGATGGCGGGGAGCTGCTCTTCCTAGGGGAGGAGCTGCAGGACCCCGGCCTGCCTGGCAAACGCAAGCTGCCTGACGGCCCGGCCGGGCCCCCGGGCCCCTTGCCATCCGGCGGCGACGCGGCCCCCGGGCTGGAGAAGGCGGCCGGCGTCGCGCCCTTCAAAAGGCCGCGGAACGAGAGCGGGACGGAGGGTCCGCCGCCGCGTGAGGACCCGCTGCAGGTTCTGGCGCTGGACCCCGCGCGGTACGAGGAGCGGTCCTACGAAGACAAGAAGCAGTTTCTCAGAGACTATTTCCACAAGAGACCGTATCCTAGCAGGAAAGAGATAGAACTGCTGTCCTCCCTCTTGTGGGTGTGGAAGATCGACGTGGCTTCGTTCTTTGGCAAAAGGAGATACATTTGCATGAAAGCAATAAAGAGTCACAAGCCTTCTGTGCTTCTAGGCTTTGACATGTCTGAACTGAAAAACGTCAGGCACAGATTGAACTTTGACTGTGAGCCACAGGACCCGTAAACAAGCAGGAGAGATGGCCAGTGCTGGAGAATTAGCTTGCTCGGTTGAGATGTGATTTCCCCTCACGGTGTGTTGAGCGAATCAGTTTCAGTGGTCTTCATGCTGCTCTGTAGATTCACTCCAGGTGCTCAGAGAGACTTTGAGGAGTGAGTCGCTGCACTGTCTCATGCAGTCCTCCTGTATGTTTTTCCATCGTGTAAATTAAATCTTTTGATACTTCTCGCACGTCTTGTTTCCCCAGTAGTGTCAGTGCTGTGTGATGACGACTGAGACCTTTTTGCCCTTCCCATTTAAGGAAACTTCAGCTGTGTCAGAATGATTGACTAGCCGGGTCTTCCCCCAGGCGGTGCCTGCCGGCAGCTCATGGCCCTTGTCGCTGTGGGCAGAGTCTGCTCTGTAAGATACTTGCTTATAGATCATAATTTTGAGGGTTTTTTCCCCCCTTTCTTTGCAGTTTCTAACAGCTGTTCTTAACTATAACTCACAGGAAATGAGATGTTTTCATTTGTTTAAAACATACTGAAGTTTCATAATTCAAAAAACAAGTTATTTTATGAATAAAGTAATTCAGTGCAGAAAAGCTTTAGTGTAGACTTTCCCCTCTTTGTGACATGGTGATGTCATTTCTTCATTCAAGCTAAGATTGTAATCCTTTAGAACGGACACCGAGAACAGACTCTGCTCACAGAGTGAGAGTGAGGCTCCGGAGTCTGTTGCTGAGGGTGAAGGCCGTGCTTGGCACCAACGTGCAGCGAGGTCATCCAGAGCCGTTTCCACAGTGGTGCCAAGTCTCTGAGGGGCTCCCTAGAGCTCAGTCAGCTATATCCGGGGAAGTGGCTTTGCTGCAGCTCGGCTGCCAGACTGCTGGGATAGACCTGCCCGAGGAGTGTCTGTGGAGAGGGAGAACGCCAGGGTCTGTGGACGGACTGCCCGACGAGTGTCTGTGGAGAGGGAAATTGCTGAGGTCCGGGGACGGACAGCCCAAGGAGTGTCTGTGGTGACGGAGACCGCTGGGGTCTGTGGATGGACTGCTCGAAGTGTGTCTGTGGAGAGGGAGACCGACAGGGTCCGGGGACGGACTGCCGGAGGAGTGTCTGGGGAGAGGGAGGCTGCCGGGGTCAGTGGATGGACTACGCAAGGAGTGTCTGGAGAGGGAGACCGCCGGGGTCTGTGAACGGACTGGCGGAGGAGTGTCTGTGGAGAGGGAGACCACCGGGTTCTGTGGACGGACTGCCAGAGGAGTGTCTGGAGAGGGAGACCGCCGGGGTCTGTGGACGGACTGCCGGAGGAGTGTCTATGGAGAGGGAGACCGCCGGGGTCTGTGGACGGATTGCCGGAGGAGTGTCTGGAGAGGGAGACCGCCGGGGTCTGTGAACGGACTGGCGGAGGAGTGTCTGGAGAGGGAGACCGCCGGGGTCTGTGGATGGACTGCCCGAAGTGTGTGGAGAGGGAGACCGCCGGGGTCTGGGGACGGACTGCCGGAGGAGTGTCTGTGGAGAGGGAGACCTCCGGGGTCTGTGGACGGACTGCCAGAGGAGTGTCTGGAGAGGGAGACCGCCGGGGTCTGTGGACGGACTGCCCGAGGAGTGTCTGTGGAGAGGGAGACCGCTGGGGTCTGTGGACGACTGCCGGAGAAGTGTCTGTGGAGAGGGAGACCGCCGGGGTCTGTGGACGGACTGCCCGAGGAGTGTCTGTGGAGAGGAAGATGCCGGGGTCTGTGGACGGACTGCCGGAGGAGTGTCTGTGGAGAGGAAGATGCCGGGGTCTGTGGACGGACTGCCGGAGGAGTGTCTGTGGAGAGGGAGATGCCGGGGTCTGTGGACGGACTGCCGGAAGAGTGTTTGTGGAGAGGAAGATGCCGGGGTCTGGGGATGGACTGCCCGAAAAGTGTCTGTGGAGAGGGAGCAGCCGGGGTCCGTGGACGGACTGCCCGAGGAGTGTCTGTGGAGAGGGAGATGCCGGGGTCCGGGGACGGACTGCCCGAGGTAAGTCTGTGGAGAGGGAGACCGCTGCGGTCCGGGGACAGACTGCCCGAGGAGTGTCTGTGGAGAGGGAGATGCCGAGATTCAGGGACGGACTCCCGGAGGTGAGTCTGTGGAGAGGGAGATGCCGGGGTCTGGGGACAGACTGCTCGAGGTGAGTCTATGGAGAGGGAGATGCCAGGGTCTGTGGACTTACTGCCCGAGGAATGTCTGTGGAGAGGGTGATGCCAGGGTCCGGGGACGGACTGCCCGAGGAGTGTCTTTGGAGAGGGAGATACCGAGGTCCAGGGACGGAATGCCCGAGGAGTGTCTGTAGAGAGTGTCGAGGACCAGAGCCGGACTACCGGAGGTGAGTCTGTGGAGAGGGAGATGCCGGGGTCCGGGGACGGACTGCCCGAGGTGAGTCTGTGGAGAGGGAGATGCCGATGTCCGGGGACGGACTGCCCGAGGAGTGTCTGTGGAGAGGGAGGCCGCCGGGGTCTTTGTGACGGACTGCCCAAGGTGAGTCTGTGGAGAGGGAGATGCCGGGGTCCGAGAACGGATTGCCCAAGGTAAGTCTCTGGAGAGGGAGATGCCGGGGTCAGGGGACATACTGCCCTAGTGAGTCTATGGAGAGGGAGATGCCAGGGTCTCTGGACGGACTGCCCGAGGTGAGGCTGTGGAGAGGGATATGCCGGGGTCTGGGGACAGACTGCCTGAGGAGTGTCTGTGGACAGGGAGATGCCGCGGTTAGAACAGACTACCCGAGGTCAGTCTGTGGAAAGGGAGATGTCGGGGTCCGGGGACGGACTGCCCGAGGTGAGTCCGTGGAGAAGGAGATGCCGGGGTCTGTGGACGGACTGCCCGGGTGAGTCTGTGGAGAGGGAGCAGCCGGGGTCCGGGGACGGACTGCCCAAGGAGTGTCTGTGGAGAGGGAGATGCCGGGGTCTGTGGAGGGACTGCCGCAGGAGTGTCTGTGGAGAGGGAGACCGCGGGGGGCTGTGGACGGACTGCCCGAGGAGTGTCTGTGGAGAGGAAGATGCTGGGATCTGTGGACGGACTGCCCGAAAGTGTCTGTGGAGAGGGAGATGCCGGGGTCCGGGGACGGACTGGCCGAGGAGTGTCTGTGGAGAGGAAGATGCCGGGGTCTGTGGAGGGACTGCCGGAGGAGTGTCTGTGGAGAGGGAGACCGCGGGGGTCTGTGGACGGACTGCCCGAGGAGTGTCTGTGGAGAGAGAGATGCCAGGGTCTGTGGACTTACTGCCCGAGTAGTGTCTGTGGAGAGGGAGGAGCCGGGGTCTGTGGACGGACTGCACGAGGTGAGTCTGTTAAGAGGGATATGCCGGTGTCCGGGGACGGACTGCCCGAGGAGTGTCTGTGGAGAGGGCGGCCCCTGGGGTCTTTGTGACGGACTGCCCGAGGTGAGTCTGTGGAGAGGGAGATGCCGGGGTCTGTGGACGGACTGCCGGAGGAGTGTCTGTGGAGAGTGAGGCCGCCGGGGTCTTTGTGACGGACTCCTGAGGTGAGTCTGTGGAGAGGGAGATGCCATGGTCCGAGAACGGATTGCCCAAAGTAAGTCTCTGGAGAGGGAGATGCCAGGGTCAGGGGACAGACTGCCCTAGTGAGTCTGTGGAGAGGGAGATGCCGGGTTCAGGGGACGGACTGTCCGAGGTGAGACTGTGGAGAGGGAGATGCCGGGGTCCGGGGACGGACTGCCCGAGGAGTGTCTGTGGAGAGGGAGATGCCGGGGTCTGTGGATGGACTCCTGAGGTGAGTCTGTGGAGGGGGAGATGCCGGTGTCCGGGGACTGACTGCTCGAGGTGAGTCTGTGTAGAGGGAGATACTGGGTCCGGAGACAGACTGCCTGAGATGAGACTGTGGAGACGGAGATGCCGCGGTCTGGGGACAGACTGCCTGAGGAGTGTCTGTGGAGAGCGACATGCCGGGGTTAGAACGGACTGCCCGAGGTCAGTCTGTGGAGAGGGAGATGTCGGGGTCCGTGGACGGACTGCCCGAGGTGAGTCTGTGGAGAGGGAGATGCCGGGGTCTGTGGACGGACTGCCCGAGGTGAGTCTGTGGAGAGGGAGCAGCCGGGGTCCGGGGACGGACTGCACAAGGAGTGTCTGTGGAGAGAAAGGTGCCGGGGTCTGTGGAGCGACTGCCGGAGGAGTGTCTGTGGAGAGTGAGACCGCAGGGGTCTGTGGACGGACTGCCCGAGGAGTGTCTGTGGAGAGGGAGATGCGGGGTCTGTGGACGGACTGCCCGAGGTGAGTCTGTGGAGAGGGAGATGCCGGGGTCTGTGCACGGACTGCCCAAGGAGTGTCTGTGGAGAGGAAGATGCCGGGGTCTGTGGAGGGACTGCCGGAGGAGTGTCTGTGGAGAGGGAGACCGCGGGGATCTGTGGACGGACTGCCCGAGGAGTGTCTGTGGAGAGGGTGATGCCGGGGTCTGTGGAGGGACTGGCGGAGGAGTGTCTGTGGAGAGGGAGATGCCGGGGTCTGTGGAGGGACTGCCGCAGGAGTGTCTGTGGAGAGGGAGACCGCGGGGGTCTGTGGACGGACTGCCCGAGGAGTGTCTGTGGAGAGGGAGATGCCGGGGTCTGTGGAGGGACTGCCGCAGGAGTGTCTGTGGAGAGGGAGACCGCGGGGGTCTGTGGACGGACTGCCCGAGGAGTATCTGTGGAGAGGAAGATGCTGGGATCTGTGGACGGACTACCCGAGGAGTGTCTGTGGAGAGGGAGATGCCGGGGTCCGGGGACGGACTGGCCGAGTAGTGTCTGTTGAGAGGAAGACGCCGGGGTCCGGGGACGGACTGCCCGAGGAGTGTCTGTGGAGAGGGAGATGCCGGGGTCTGTGGACGGACTGCCCGAGGAGTGTCTGTGGAGAGGGAGATGCCGGGGTCCGGGGACGGACTGCCCGAGGAGTGTCTGTGGGAGGGAGATGCCGGAGTCCGGGGATGGACTGCCCAAGGTGTGTCTGTGGAGAGGTTGATCCCGGGTTCAGGGGACGGACTGTCCGAGGTGAGACTGTGGAGAGGGAGATGCCGGGGTCCAGGGACGGACTGCCCGAGGAGTGTCTGTAGAGAGGGAGATGCCGGGGTCTGTGGACGGACTCCTGACGTGAGTCTGTGGAGGGGGAGATGCCGGGGTCCGGGGACTGACTGCTCGAGGTGAGTCTGTGTAGAGGGAGATACCGGGGTCCGGGGACACACTGCCTGAGATGAGACTGTGGAGACGGAGATGCAGGGGTCCGGGGACTGACTGCCCGAGGAGTGTCTGTGGAGAGGGAGATGCTGGGGTTAGAACGGACTGCCCGAGGTGAGTCTGTGGAGAGGGAGATGCCGGGTTCAGGGGACGGACTGTCCGAGGTGAGACTGTGGATTGGGAGTGGACGGGGTCCGGGGACGTACTGCCCGAGGAGTGTCTGTGGAGAGGGAGATGCCGGGGTCTGTGGAGGGACTGCCGCAGGAGTGTCTGTGGAGAGGGAGACCGCGGGGGTCTGTGGACGGACTGCCCGAGGAGTATCTGTGGAGAGGAAGATGCTGGGATCTGTGGACGGACTACCCGAGGAGTGTCTGTGGAGAGGGAGATGCCGGGGTCCGGGGACGGACTGGCCGAGTAGTGTCTGTTGAGAGGAAGACGCCGGGGTCCGGGGACGGACTGCCCGAGGAGTGTCTGTGGAGAGGGAGATGCTGGGGTTAGAACGGACTGCCCGAGGTCAGTCTGTGGAGAGGGAGATGCCGGGGTCCAGGGACGGACTGCCCGAGTTGAGTCTGTGGAGAGGGAGATGCGGGGTCTGTGGACGGACTGCCCGAAGTGAGTCTGTGGAGAGGGAGATGTCGGGGTCTGTGGACGGACTGCCGGAGGAGTGTCTGTGTAGAGAGAGATGCCGTGATCTGTGGACTTACTGCCCAAGGTGAGTCTGCGGAGAGGGAGATGCCGAGGTCCGAGGACGGAGTGCCCGAGGAGTGTCTGTGGAGAGGGAGGCCGCTGGGGTCTTTGTGAATGACTCCTGAGGTGAGTCTGTGGAGAGGGAGATGCCGGGGTCAGGGGACAGACTGCCCTAGTGAGTCTATGGAGAGGGAGATGCCGGGGTCTCTGGGTGGACTGCCCGAGGTGAGTCTGTGGAGAGGGAGATGCCGGGGTCCGGGAACTGACTGCTCGAGGTGAGTCTGTGGAGAGGTTGATCCCGGGTTCAGGGGACGGACTGTCCGAGGTGAGACTGTGGAGAGGGAGATGACGGGGTCCGGTGACGTACTGCCCGAGGAGTGTCTGTGGAGAGGGAGATGCCGGGGTCTGTGGACGGACTCCTTAGGTGAGTCTGTGGAGGGGGAGATTCCTGGGTCCGGGGACTGACTGCTCGAGGTGAGTCTGTGTAGAGGGAGATACTGGGGTCCGGGGACAGACTGCCTGAGATGAGACTGTGGAGACGGAGATGCCGGGGTCCGGGGACAGACTGCCTGAGGAGTGTCTGTGGAGAGGGAGATGCCGGGGTTAGAACGGACTACCCGAGGTCAGTCTGTGTAGAGGGAGATGTTGGGGTCCGGGGACGGACTGCCCGAGGTGAGTCTGTGGAGAGGGAGATGCCGGGGTCTGTTGACGGACTGCCCGGGTTAGTCTGTGGAGAGGGAGCAGCCGGGGTCCGGGGACGGACTGCCCAGCGAGTGTCTGTGGAGAGGGTGATGCCGGTGTCCGGGGACGGACTGCCCAAGGAGTGTCTGTGGAGAGGAAGATGCTGGGATCTGTGGATGGACTGCCCGAGGAGTGTCTGTGGAGAGGGAGATGCCAGGGTCCGGGGACGAACTGCCCGAGGAGTGTCTGTGGAGAGGGAGATGCCGGAGTCCGGGGATGGACTGCCCAAGGAGTGTCTGTGGAGAGGGTGATGCCGGGGTCCGGGGACGGACTGCCCGAGGAGTGTCTGTGGAGAGGAAGATGCTGGGATCTGTGGACGGACTGCCCGAGGAGTGTCTGTGTAGAGAGAGATGCCGGGATCTGTGGACTTACTGCCCAAGGTGAGTCTGTGGAGAGGGAGATGCCGGGGTCCGGGGACTGACTGCCCGAGGAGTGTCTGCAGAGAGGGAGATGCCGAGGTCCCGGGTCGGAGTGCCCGAGGAGTGTCTGTGGAGAAGGAGGCCGCCTGGGTCTTTGTGACGGACTTCTGAGGTGAGTCTGTGGAGAAGGAGATGCCGGGGTCCCAGAACGGATTGCCCAAGGTAAGTCTCTGGAGAGGGAGATGCCGGGGTCAGGGGAGAGACTGCCTCAGTGAGTCTGTGGAGAGGGAGATGCCGGGTTCAGGGGACGGACTGTCCGAGGTGAGACTGTGGAGAGGGAGATGCCGGAGTCCGGGGACGGACTGCCCGAGGAGTGTCTGTGGAGAGGGAGATGCTGGGGTCTGTGGACGGACTGCCTGAGGAGTGTCTGTGGAGAGGGAGATGCCGGTGTCCAGGGACGGACTGCCCGAGGATTGTCTGTGGAGAGGGAGGCCCCCGGGGTCTTTGTGATGGACTCCTGAGGTTAGTCTGTGGAGAGGGAGATGCTGGGGTCCGGGGACGGACTGCCCGAGGAGTGTCTCCGGAGATGCTGAGGTCCGGGGACGGAGTGCTCGAGGAGTGTCTGTGGAGAGGGAGGCTGCCGGGGTCTTTGTGAATGACTCCTGAGGTGAGTCTGTGGAGAGGGAGATGCCATGGTCCGAGAACGGATTGCCCAAGGTAAGTCTCTGGAGAGGGAGATGCCGGGGTCAGGGGACAGACTGCCCTAGTGAGTCTTTGGAGAGGGAGATGCCGGGTTCAGGGGACGGACGGTCCGAGGTGAGACTGTGGAGGGGGAGATGCCGGGGTCCGGGGACGGACTGCCCGAGGAGTGTCTGTGGAGAGGGAGATGCCGGGGTCTGTGGACATACTCTTGAGGTGAGTCTGTGGAGGGGGAGATTCCTGGGTCCGGGGACTGACTGCTCGAGGTGAGTCTGTGTAGAGGGAGATACTGGGGTCCGGGGACAGACTGCCTGAGATGAGACTGTGGAGGCAGAGATGCCGGGGTCCGGGGACGGACTGCCCGAGGAGTGTCTGTGGAGAGGGAGATGCCGGGGTTAGAACGGACTGCCCGACATCAGTCTGTGGAGAGGGAGATGTCGGGGTCCGGGGACGAACTGCCCGAGGTGAGTCTGTGAAGAGGGAGATGCGGGGTCTTTGGACGGACTGCCCGAGGTGAGTCTGTGGAGAGGGAACAGCCGGGGTCCGGGGACGGACTGTCCGAGGTGAGTCTGTGGAGAGGGAGATGCCGGGGTCTGTGGATGGACTGCCGGAGGAGTGTCTGTGGGAGGGAGATGCCGGGGTCCGGGGACGGACTGCCCGAGGAGTGTCTGTGGAGAGGGTGATGCCGGGGTCCGTAGACGGACTGCCTGAGGAGTGTCTGTGGATAGGGAGGTGCTGGGGTCCGGGGACGGACTGCCCGAGGAGTGTCTGTGGAGAGGGAGACTCAGGAGTCCGGGGACGGACTGCCCGATTGTGTCTGTGGAGAAGGAGATGCCAGGTTCCGGGGACGGACTGCCTGAGGAGTGCCTGTGAAGAATGAGATGCCGGAGTCCACGGACGAACTGCTCGAGGTGTGTCTGTGGAGAGGGAGATTCGGGGTTCTTGGATGGACTGCTCGAGGAGTGTCTGTGGAGAGGGAGATTCGGGGTCCGGGGACGGACTGCCTGATTGTGTTTGTGGAGAGGGTGATGCCGGGGTCCGAGGATGGACTGCCCGATGTGAGTCTGTGGAGGGGGAGATGCCGGGGTCTGGGGACTGACTGCTCGAGGTGAGTCTGTGGTGACGGAGATGCCGGATTCCGGGGACCGACTGCCCGAGGAGTGTCTGTGGAGAGGGAGATCCTGGGACCACTGCGGCCGGGACCTCTGCAGCCTGAGGCTCACCGTACGTGACTTTGCCGTGTTGCATTTTCTCCCCAAACCTGTGTTTTCATTGACTTTGTCGGAGACACAGACCAGAGCCCTGCTCCGCTCGGCGGTGTCCCTGCGCTCCCTTCCTGCCCCCATGCCCCCCTGCTCCCTGCCCTCTTCCCTCTGTCTGTCCCCGGGAGCAGTAGCCACACGCAGGGCAGAAGGGACAGGGTGAGCCCTCCTGTTTTGTGATCCTCCCGCTCGCTCTCGCCCTGCTTTGTCTGCCGTGTCCGTGTCACGCCGGTGGTGCCGCTGGGCTCTGAGACCGCCATCGTCTTGCTGCCCGCAGCACTGTGGCTTCACCTGTTTCCCACGCTGTGTCCTCACTGCCCGGCCTTTTTTTTTTTTTTGCTATTTTTCATGGGATTTATTAAATTAAAAAAAAATTTTATATTTATTTCCCCTTTTGTTGCCCTTGTTTTATTGTTGTTGTAGTTATTATTGTTGTTATTGATGTCTTTGTTGCCTAGAACAGAGAGAAATGGAGAGGAGGGGAAGACAGAGAGGGGGAGAGAAAGATAGACACCTGCACACCTGCTTCACCACCTGTGAAGCCACTCTCCTGCAGGTGGGGAGCCGGGGGCTTGAACCGGGATCCTTACATCAGTCCTGTTTCGCGCCACCTGTGCTTAACCCGCTGAGCTACAGCCCGACTCCTGGGACTAATTAAATTTAATATGGTTTTCTTTCTTTTTTCAGAAACTTTGTTCCTAGTGTATAGAAACGCTGGTTATTTTTGTTTTGTATACTGCACCTCTTCTGAATTCATGGGTTAGACTTACTGAATCTCTGGGGTCTTCTCATATGTAGACGCCCTCTGCAGACAGACGGCAGCCTCTGCACAGTGCTGGCGGCTTTGCTTTGGGATGCCAGCAGGAGCGGAGGCCGAGGTGCAGCCGTCGCCCTGAGCTGTGCGGTGCGCGTGGCTGTGGCTCCCGTGTGGCCTCAGCTGTGGCCTCAGGCAGGAGGCCCTGGGTTCTGCCCGAGGGGTGCTCTGGCTTCTCTTTCACTGAAAAATTCTCTTTTTCAATGCATAAATGGGGGTAGGTTGTTTCCAGAGCTGTCTGTTTAGGAGAATATGTGGGCATATTGGGGGCCTGCCTGGAGCCGGGCAGCCGAGAGGTGTGGACAGCCTCCCTGCGCTCTGCGCGACACCTGAGGGTCAGGCCCTGTAGCGTCCTTCAGAATCCGCAGCCATCCGTGGGGCCTTGGTGTCATGGCCAATTTCAATGGCTTCCCCTCCCCCCTTTTAAAATGATGTTTTTATTAACGATTTAATGTTGGTTTACAAAAATCACAAGATAACCGGTAAAATCCCACACCGTTCACCAGAGAGCTCTGTGTCCTCATTCTCTCCATGGGAAACTGCAGTGTTTCTCCCAAGGTCACAGATAGGGGCTGATGATTATCCCTATAACTATTTGTCTATCCATCTATCTGTATTTTTGCCCATTTCCCCCTATTTTCCTGTCTCCTCTTACTTTTTAAATAAACTAAGCACTTAAAAAAAAAACCTTATTTAAAGACAGAAATTGAGAGGGGAGAGGAGGGGAAGATACAGAGGGAGAGAGACAGACACCTGCAGCCCTGCTTCACCACTCGGGAAGCTTCCTCCCCGTAGGTGGGGACCAAGGGCTTGGACACTGCCTTCTCTTCCTCTCTAAGTCACACCCACACCTGTTACTACTTCTGAGTGCCCCTCCCTTCCTTTTCCCTCCTCTTTCTCTGGGTCCTGATGGAGTTGAGGTTCAGAGCCCTCTGGGCATCTTCCCCTGACATTTCTCCCCCTGAGTCTGGAGCCAAATTCTTTATGGGGAGCAGAAGGTGGGAGTTCTGGCTTCTGTCATTGCTTCTCCACTGGACATGGGTGTTGGCAGGTGGATCCACACCCCCAGCCTGTCTCTGTCTTTTCCTAGTTCAATGGGGCTGGGTGACGCCCGCGTCTCACACACAAGTCCCCTAAGCGGTCTTGATAAATGCTTGGGCTGAATGAGCGGACAACAACATCTGGACAGCCTGGGACTGCTCCAGTGGCCACTGCTGTCCATACGGGGATGGAAAGGGGACAGTGCCAACCCCTGGCTCTCCCATTTGAGCTGGGACAGGTTCCATGGGCACAGGATGTACTGCTGGCCGCCTGCTCAGGACGCCTCCAGACCCAAGCTATCAGCATGTCCGGTGGCCTTGGCCAGCTGCCCGTTGGGATCGCTGAAGACTGACCTGGGGCACAGCGAGGTCTGGGTCCCGTGGGTGGCCCCATGGATGGGGAGGGCCATGCAGCCATAGCCCTGATCGAGGAGCCTGTCCCGGCCGTCTCCGTGATGTGACAGGCAGCCCCGGTGTGTGTGACACTGTCCACCTGAAAGACAGCGCTCACGGACCTCTCGCTGCTGGGGCCTCCGTGGGTCCAGGAGCTCAGGTTCTCCAGGACCTGAGCCCCTGGGCTGCACACCTGCTCCCAGCACACTGATCGGGTCTGGAAGGGCCAGGACGAGAGGCCGAGGGCAGCTGTCAGCCCGGTGCCGGAGGCCACTCCTCTGCTCACACCAGCTCCCAGCGCTCTGAGACAGCAACGCAGACCACTAGAAGCAGAGGAAAGCTTTATTCTTTCAGTATATAAAAACAGGAACACTCTGATATGGTCTCCAGT
Source organism: Erinaceus europaeus (assembly GCF_950295315.1). NCBI lineage: Eukaryota > Metazoa > Chordata > Mammalia > Eulipotyphla > Erinaceidae > Erinaceus > Erinaceus europaeus. The sequence continues at coordinate 94,856,966 of NC_080176.1, read as the reverse complement.
AGAAGTGTTTGGTTTTGTCTTAAAGAAAATGGCAGAATTACAGGTCTGGTACAAAAATACATTCCAGCAGCTCAACAGTCACACCCGTCTTAGGATAAAGCCTCTTTTTTTTTTTTTTTCTTAGAAAAATTACTTGACTTGCTCAACAACTTAAGATATGGTAAGAAATATAACTCCTTCTTGGCACAGACTCTGCCCCAGCCAGGCCCCAGGGCCAGCGGCGAAGGGCCACGGGGCCAGGCACGGCAGCTCTGGGCCTAGGTCATGTCGACGCCGTCCCTGGTGCCAGGCCGCCACGTCCGCCAGGTGGGCCGTGTGGACCCTCGGCCGGGCCTCAGGGAGTGTCTTTGGTCCTCACTGTGCTGGGAATGGGACGGACAGATTGTGCAAACAGGAGTGAACCTGGACGGGCCGCAGGAAGCCGCAGCCGCCCAACAGTCTGCAGAGTCCCGGCGGACCCGGAGCGCCTGTCACTGACCAGCAGGGGGAGCCGCCCACCAGGGCACCGGACAGGCTCCGGGAATGTCGCCCTTGCCGGGAGCTGCCAGCAGAGGATGTCCTAAAGGATGGGAATCACGTACGAAGAAACGTTTAGAAGGACGCGTCGTGGAACGTGTGCAGTGGAGGGACGGTGCCGTCTACGCCCAGCCTGGCCCTGAGCAGAGGCCGCATGGACTCGGGGGCGTCTCTGCAGGAAGTGCCTGTGCCCACAGGCCGGGAGGGCCGCTTCCTCACGCCCAGCACCGGACCCCAGGTGGCACGGGGGTGTCCGGCCTGCTCCGGGCCAGGTCCAGCGGGCGGACAGCGGCCTCGGGGCCTCACCTCGGGGCGGCGAAATGGCTGAGGACATCCGGGGCGGCCAGCCCGGAGCGGCAGGAGGGGCCCGGCCTGGGGCAGCCCCAGCGTCCCGCCGGCCCCGGGGGCTACAGGGTGACAGCCGGGCCGTGCTCCTCCACGCCGCCCGGGGGCAGGGCCAGGCTGTGGCGCGGGTCGTCGCGCAGAGAGCTGAGCAGCCGGCGCACGCTGCCGTCCCTGCCAGCCAGCCCGTTGAGGCCGGGCCGGGGCTGCGGGCCGTCCAGCACCAGGTCGGGCTCCTCCTCGCTGTCCAGCTCCTCGGGGACAGGGGCCCGTGGGCGGCCGCGCACCACGTTGTTGCGCTGGTTGGCGGGCTTGACGGTGATGATGAGGTTGTGGCTGTTGGCGATCATCATGTCGGTCACCTGGTCCAGCGTGCGGCCGGCCACCTCGATGCCGTTGACCTCCAGCACCTCATCGTCCACGGCCAGCAGCCCGGTGCTCTCAGCCAGGCCGCCCGGCACCAGGCGCGAGATGAAGATGCCAGGCACGCGCTCCAGGCCCTGGGGCGCCACCCGCACGCTGGCGCCGTCGCGGATGTAGAAGCCCAGCGGCCGCTGGCAGCCCTGGCGGAACAGCCGCACGCGCCGGTGGGTCTCGGGCAGCAGGTCCACGTCGATGATGGACGACACCGGCCGGAAGTCGCGGGGCAGCCCGATGTGCAGCTGGCGGCGTGGCGCCTCCTCCCTCAGCGCCAGGGCCCGGCGGCGGCGTGTCAGAGAGCCCTGTGCCAGCCCGCTCTCCGCCTCCTCTGTGGGGACAGGGCCGTCAGGTGGGACGGGGGATGGGGGATGGGGGAACAGGGTTGTCAGGTGGGACGGGATGGGGTCGGGGGGGAGGGGGACAGGGGCGGGGGATGTGGGGACAGGACCATCGGGGGGATGGGGGGACAGAACCGTCAGGGGAGACAGGACCATCGGGGGGATGGGATGGGGCCGGGGGGGGGGGGACAGGACCATCAGGGGGACAGGGGATGGGGTTGGGAGGACAGGGATGGGGGATAGGGGGACGGGATGAGGTCGGGGGGACGGGATGGGGCCAGGGGTGGACAGGGATGGGGTTGGGGGACGGGGATGGGGATGGGGGGTCATGATGTCAGGGGGGCCGGGGATGGTGGATAGGGCCATCGGGGGATGGGAATGGGGGGTCGTGGTGTCAGGGGGGCTGGGGATGGTGGACAGGGTCATCGGGGGATGGGGTGATGGGGGGACAGGGACAGGGCCGTCGGGGAAGAGGGTGGGGGGATAGGGGGACAGGGGTGTTGTGGAGTGGGCGAAGGGAGGACAGGGCCATGGTGGGACAGGGTGATGGGGGGACAGGGCCATCATGGGGGATGGGGTGATGGGAGGACAGGGGCTTCATGGGGGGCGAGGATGGGGGGACAGGGCTGCCGGGAGGATGGGGACGGGTGGGGTGGACAGGGCCATCAGGTGGGATGGGGACATGGGAATGGGGGGATGAGGGTGGGGGGATCGGGGACAGAGCTGTCATGGGGGACAGTGGGTGGTTAGGTGAGTGACAGGGGACATAGAAGATGGGTGTGGGGGGACAGTGCAGTCAGGAGAGACAGGGCAGGTGGGGAGATGGGAGGGTAAGACCACACACGGGATAGCCCTCACAACAGGCAGGAACCACAGGGCATGGAGCAACTCCCCCAAGTCCAGGTGACAACCTGTGTGCCCAGCCCCCACATCCAGGTAACACTGTGTGCCCAGCCCCCACATCCAGGTAACACTGTGTGCCCAGCCCCCACGTTCAGCTGACACCGTGTGTGCCCAGCCCCCACGTCCAGGTGACACCCAGTGTGCCCAGCCTCCACGTCCAGGTGACACCTGTGTTCCCAGCCTCCACGTCCAGGAGACACCCTGTGTGCCCAGCCCCCACGTCCAGGAGACACCCTGTGTGCCCAGCCTCCCTGCTATGAAGTCTGTTGCTGAACCCTGTGCTCACCTGCACAGGTGACACCAGCCCAGGAGTGACTCGGTCCTCCTGGAGGCCTCGGCCAGACTATCATGATGACGCTGAGGTGACCGACAGCCTCAGGGTCACAGCATCCTGGCCGACAGTCTCCACAGGAACATGTGACCCAGGCCGAGAGCCACCTCGCTCCAGCCACCACACAGAATGATGGGTGTCAAGGCCAAGGTGAGATGGCAGAGGGGACAGACTTCAGAAGTGGGGGACCCCCAGACCTGAGACCTGGCATGACAGCCAGGTGACCTCAGAGGGGTCCTGAGACCTGGCATGACAGCCAGGTGACCTCAGAGGACCTCTTCTCTGGCCCCACTGGGGCCTCACCCTGCCACTAGTTTATCATGGTGAGACCTTTTCAGGTCTTGGTTTCAGGTCAGAAGCGCTCTGCTGACAGGGACCCTGGGTGCTGACAGCAGCCCCGCCCCGGCACAATCCTGCAGCCAGCCTTCACTGGGATCTGTCCCCTGACTAGGGAGCATGCTGCCCAGCGATGGCTTCAGAGACAGCCGCGTCTCCCAGCTCGTGTCCCCCCAGGCTGGTGTGGACAAGCAGGCCATCCTGGGAGCCCACCCCACAGGCATGGCTTTTTTGGTCCTCGGGGGGCAGCCTGTGATTCCTCGAAGGTCAGCAGTGTTACGGGGGGCGGCAACACAGTGCCCCAAGGTCAGGAGCAGCCGCTGGGGGATCAGGGCTGGCTGTGCCCCTGCATAGCACCCCCCCCCCCGACCCAGGGGCGCAGCCTACAAGCACAGAGGGTCTCTGAGGACATGCTGTGACAGCCACCCTGCTCATCTCAGGACACCCAGGGAGTCTGCTGTCTGCACCTGGGCTGTCCGTCCTGGCCACAGAGAGCCACACACGTGAGCAAGTGTGAGTGTGCATGCAATGAACACGCCAGGCAGTGTGTACCGAGACAGACATGTGAACAGTGCTTGGTGAAGCGTGTGAACCTACATGCCCCTCAGACATGGACACAGGACAGGACATGTGGCCAGACATGGACACAGGAGCACAGAGGGCCAGGCCAGGAGCACAGTCCAGGGCAACACGTTAGGACAAATGGGAGACAGGAATATGGACGAGTGGGATGTGCACTGACCACCAGGAGGCCAGGACACACTGCAGCCCTCTGCTCCCTGGGAGGGGACTGTCCATTCCCTGTGTGTTGGCTGTAGATGCTCCTGTGGGCAATGATGGGTTGCTGCAGATGGGGTGGCCTGTGGGCTGTGTCACAGGTGGGGTGGCCTGTGGTCAGTGTCACAGGTGGGGTGACCCATGGGCTGTGTCACAGATGGGGTAGTCCGTGGGCTGTGTCACAGATGGGGTGGCCTGTGGTCAGTGTCACAGATGGGGTGGCCTGTGGCCACTGATGGGGTGGCCTGTGGTCAGTGTCACAGGTGGGGTGGCCCGTGGTCAGTGTCACAGGTGGGGTGGCCCATGGGCTGTGTCACAGGTGGGGTGGCCTGTGGTCAGTGTCACAGGTGGGGTGGCCTGTGGGCAGTGTCACAGATGGGGTGGCCTGTGGTCAGTGTCACAGATGGGGTAGCCTGTGGTCAGTGTCACAGATGGGGGTGGCCCGTGGTCAGTGTCACAGGTGGGGTGGCCTGTGGTCAGTGTCACAGGTGGGGTGGCCTGTGGGCAGTGTCACAGGTGGGGGTGGCCTATGGTCAGTGTCACAGATGGGGTGGCCTGTGGGCAGTGTCACAGATGGGGGTGGCCTGTGGTCAGTGTCACAGATGGGGGTGGCCTGTGGTCAGTGTCACAGATGGGGGTGGCCCGTGGTCAGTGTCACAGATGGGGTGGCCTGTGGGCAGTGTCACAGATGGGGGTGGCCTATGGTCAGTGTCACAGATGGGGGTGGCCCGTGGTCAGTGTCACAGATGGGGTGGCCTGTGGTCACTGATGGGGTGGCCTGTGGTCAGTGTCACAGGTGGGGTGGCCTGTGGTCAGTGTCACAGGTGGGGTGGCCCATGGGCTTTGTCACAGGTGGGGTGGCCCGTGGTCAGTGTTACAGATGGGGTGGCCTGTGGTCAGTGTCACAGATGGGGTGGCCTGTGGGCAGTGTCACAGATGGGGTGGCCTGTGGGCAGTGTCACAGGTGGGGTGGCCTGTGGGCAGTGTCACAGATGGGGTGGCCTGTGGGCAGTGTCACAGGTGGGGTGGCCTGTGGCAGTGTCACAGATGGGGTGGCCTGTGGGCAGTGTCACAGATGGGGTGGCCCGTGGGCAGTGGGGGAGCTGCGAGTTAACCCCAGCCCCATGCTCATGCATAGTTAGGGGTCAGATTCCTGGGGTAGCCGGTGCCAGGCTGGGGGGCCAGGTGCCTGGTTGGGGGGTGTCAGGTGACCATGTAGGGAGGCAGGTGCCGGGGGGGGGGGTATAGGTGCCTTTCTCCAGCCTGTGAAAACTTCTGACTCAGCAAAGTCTGAGCCTAGAGGCCTCAGACCCCTGGCCGAGCACAGCTCGGCCCTGACCGGTAGCTCTGGGCATCCCTGAGCAGACACACTGCCCACTGCCCTCTCAGACTGGGGGCAGCGAGAGAAGCAGCCATAATCCCCTGCAGGCACCCCCCACACCTGGGCCAAGGGCAGGGAGAGTGGGTGAGCTTGTAGGCTGGCGAGTTCTAGAAGCGGGGGTGGCTGTGGGCTCAGCTCAGCTCAGCAGCAGTTCCTGCCCCAGCTCGTCCAGGGCGGGCTCCCTTCCCACCACAAACAGAACATTCCGGAAGCCCTCATCACTGGGCCAGGGGACAAGTCAGGACAGACTGCTCCCGACTCAGGAAGGAGCCCTGTCAGCCATGAGAACAAAGCTGGGTGCCGGTGGCCAGCTGGGGGTCACTGGCCATGGTGCTGCCCTCAGCCACTCGGGGGTCAAACCCTCGGCCTCCGGCTTCAGGTAGTCTGGAGGTGAGAAGGCTGGTGTCCTGTTCCTGCCTTTGGGTTCACCTCCGCCAGGCTCTGTCCCCCATAATCCAGGACTCAGGTCAGGGCGAGGGCTCCTGGCCACCTCATGAAGTCCAGATCACTGCCAGGGTCAGAGTTCACAGGGAGACACACATGTCCCCTCTAAGACCAGACCCCATAGGGGGACAAGGGGCACACAGGACAGCCAGGCAGGTGAGCAGGGGTCCTGCAGACTCCCTCCCCCTCTGGAGTGAAGCCCCAGAGCCAAGCCCAGGGTCTCTCACTCCTGCGTGGGGAACTACCTCTGCTGTCTGTGCTGGAGGTCATAGGAGGGCTCCTGGCTGGTGGTCCTGGCACCAGAGTCCACTTCCAGGCTCCTGGAGCAGACAGCCACCTCCCCACCCCAGGGCCTATCCAGGGAGGCCCCAGGACACCTGGGCAGGGCTAGGAGGTCAGCAGGGTTGGGCCAGACCCCCAGAGCCAGAGGGCAAGACAGTGAGTTCAAGGCCCTCCATGTGTGATTAACAGGCTGTCCACTCCCTGGCTCCAGCCTCCGCAGAGGGCTGGCAGGTGTGAGCAGCTCCACATGCGCGGACGTAGAACCAGTGATGTCACACCCATTGCACCTCCTTCCCCTGATGCCACATGCTCCCGCTGTAACCTGCGAGCCCCTGACAATGCATGGCACAAGCCTGGACACACACCAGGTGGGAGACACAGCAGGAAGCAGCGAGGAAACACCCCACTTTTGCTCTGGTTCCCAGCCACTCCCCCTCCACTCAAATGCTGCGGGGGCTGGAGAGAGCTCCTGGGGGCTGGGGCTGGGGCTGGGGTGGGGACCAGGCTCCTGCAGTGTGTGGCACCCTCTGTCAGAACGAGAGCAAAACTGGCCTGGGAGTGAAGCTGTGAGAGGCCCAGCTCCACAAAATGGAAAAACTTGAAAACTCCTGAACAAACGGATTATCGAAAACCTCAGAATAGAAACCCCAGAAGCAGAGGAGCCGGGAGGTGGCGCGCCTGGTAGAGTGCACACATCTCCATGCTGCAGGACCTGGGTTCAAGCCCCTGGTCCCCTTGTGCATGGGGGAAGCTCCATGGGCTGTGCAGCAGGCTGCAGGTGTCTATGTCTCTCAGAAAATGAAAATGGGGAGATAATGGAACAGCAGAGTTGTCCTCCAGGCACCAGGCCCAGCAACAGCCTCGGAGGCAGTAAATAAAACAGTAAATAGACGGAAGAAAAGGTGGCAGCCGGCGGGTGCTGCGTGGCCTGTCCCTCCACGCTGTGAGCCACCTTCAACCCTGGCAAAGCTGGAAGGGGACATTCTGACGAGACCCAATTCCACTGCACTTCTCTGCTGCGGGTGCACTCGGTATCACCAGCCAGCCCAGCCGCGTCCCTGTCCAGGGCACCACACACCTGGGGTGTCCCCAGAGCGGCTGCTCCCCACAGACAGGGCGGGAGAGGCACATGTCCTCCGGGGGGCTGTGCCTATGGCTGGCCCCCCACTCCTGAGCTGTGCCAGCACGAGGGTGTGAGTGGTGTGGGCAGCTGAGGTGAATTCAAGGGACAGACGCGGGGAGGACGCGCCCTGCAGACACAGCTCTGTGAGTGGCAGAAATGAGCGGGGGCATCATGAGGGCTCAGCACAGCCCTGGCCACATGGCCCCCGAGTCTCCCCAGTGCCCCAGAAGATGGGGAAGACAGGTCAGGCTAGACCCACCATCTGCACGGACCCGAGGTACAGGGAGGATGGGAATCCTGCCCCGTCACACTGGACGCCAAAGCATCAGATCATAAGAAGGCCACAGCTCACAGGGCCTGAGGTGTGAGCCAACAAGGAGCAGCAGGCTCCTTGTGGTGGACCTGTCCTCTCTCTCTCTGCCCTCCCTCCCCCAGGGCCTGTCCCTCCTGTCCCTCTGTCCCCTCAGGGGCCTATCCTGTCTGTCTGTCCCCTCAGGGGCCTGTCCTGTCCGTCTGTCTCCTCAGGGGCCTGTCCTGTCCCTTTGTCCCTTCTGGGGGCCTGTCTGTCCCCTCAGGGCCCTGTCCCTCTGTTCCCTCAGTGGCCTCTCCTATACCTCTGCCCCTTCAAGGGTCTTGTCCCTTTGTCCCCCAGGGTGCTGTCCTGTCCCTCCTGTCCCTCTGTCCCCTCAGCAGCCTATCCTGTCCCTCTGTCCCTTCTGGGGGCCTGTCTGTCTGTCCCCTCAGGGTCCTGTCCCTCTATCCCCTCAGCAGCCTGTCCTGTCCCTCTGTCCCTTCCAGGGGCCTGTCTGTCCCCTCAGGGCCCTGTCCCTCTGTCCCCTCAGGGGCCTGTTCTGCCCCTCTGCCCCTCCAGGGGACCTGTCCTGTCCCTCTGTGTTGGGATGACACTGCAGGGCATGGAGGCAGAGAAAGCCTGGCCTGGTGGGAGGAGGACCAGGTGTGCATCCTGGTGAGCTGGTTAGAGCCAGAAACTCTGCCCTCATGGGTGGCTCTGAGAACTGAGAGGGTGAGGTGTTACTGTCCTCTGCTACCAACAGGTCTCCCTTGGGTGACCACAAGCCCAGCTCGAGCCTCCAGGACTCCTGACCACACAGCCTCCATCTCTGTCTCAGCTCCTGTGAGTGAGAAGCACCTCAGCTACAGACGCCACGCACATCTCTGCAGACTCCTTTGCCATTCACGCTCATGACGAAGCCTTTCTGCATGAGAACCAGCCGGAACAATGTCTGGGCAGCGAGAATGGGGAAGGCAGAGGCACCTTCTCCAAAGTCCAAATACCACCCTCAGGAAAGCTGAGGGCCGTCCTGGGCTGGAGTCCCACAGAGCCGCATGGACACAGGAACCCAACTTAGAGCTCCGAGTGGACACAGGGACCCCCACAGAGCCACATGGACACAGGACCCCAACTCACAGCTCCAAGTGGACATAAGGACCCCCACTCAGAGCTCCGAGGGGACACAGGGACCCCCACAGAGCCACGTGGACACAGGGTCCACATGCAGCAGCCTGCGCTGAGCACCTGCTGCTTGTCCCCTGCCGCAAGTCCCGGATGCTTTGGCCATGATTGGTAGCAAAAGCTCGACTCTGTCCCTGGCCTCGGTGTAGGCACCGTGCTGACTGACTGCACCACTGGGACTCTGCCCCTGGTCTCTGTGTAGGCACCGCGCTGACCGACTGTGTCACTGGGACTCTGCCCTTGGCCCCTGTATAGGCACCGCGCTGACTGACTGTGTCACTGGTACTCTGCCCCTGGCCTCTGTGTAGGCACCGGGCTGACCAACTGCACCACTGGGACTCTGCCCTTGGCCTCTGTGTAGACACCATGCTGACTGACTGTGTCACTGGGACTCTGCCCCTGGCCCCTGTGTACACACCACGCTGACCGACTGTGTCACTGGGACTCTGACCCTGGTCTCTGTGTAGGCATCGCGCTGACCACTGCACCACTGGGACTCTGCCCCTGGCCTCTGTGTAGGCACCGTGCTGACCGACTGTGTCACTGGGACTCTGTCCCTGGCCCCTGTGTAGGCACCGTGCTGACCGACTGCACCACTTGGACTCTGCCCCGGCCCCTGTGTAGGCACCGCGCTAACCGACTGTGTCACTGGGACTCTGCCCCTGGCCCCCGTGTAGACACCGCACTGACCAACTGTGTCACTGGGACTCTGCCCCTGGCCTCTGTGTCACTAGGACTCTGCCCCTGGCCCCTGTGTAGGCACCGTGCTGACCGACTGTGTCACTGGGACTCTGACCCTAGCCTCTGTGTAGACACTCACTGACCGACTGTGTAACTGGGACTCTGCCCCTGGTCTCTGTGTAGGCACCGTGCTGACCGACTGCACCACTGGGACTCTGCCCCTGGTCTCTGTGTAGACACCACGCTGACCGACTGCACCACTGGGACTCTGCCCCTGGCCCCTGTGTAGGCACCGCGCTGACCGACTGTGTCACTGGGACTCTGCCCCTCGTCTCTGTGTAGGCACCGCTGACCTGTTGGTATGCATGAGACCCCTTCTGTTTCATTTGGTTTAAATCCCCCCTGCTTAACACTATTCTATTTACACAAGCACTTCATTCTATTTACATAACCACTGTTAACAAGTTCCACCCTCCCTCCAGGGCATTTGTGGTTCAGTGATAGGATTCTCGCCTAATCTGCCCCCTCTTTGTCACACTCTGATTTTCACCAGTCACTTTTCTCTCCACCCTCTCTATGTCACATCCTGTTTCCACCTTACTTGGCAAGTATATATAAAGACAGCATTGTGAGTTTTAGAGTACTGTACTTTGAGTTTAACTTAGCTCGTCTTAGATTGTGCTGCGTCCTGCATGAATAAAGAGATACTGCCTGCAGCTCAACCATGAGTCCCTGGTCGTCTGTTACCCGCCCGTGCCGGTGAAGCCAGCCCGGCGAAAACCACCTTACCCCATCGAAAACAACACTGACCGACTGTGTCACTGGGATCTGCCCCTGGCCCCTGTGTAGGCACCGCACTGACTGACTGCACACTGGGACTCTGCCCCTGGCCCCTGTGTAGGCACCACGCTGACCGACTGTGTCACTGGGATCTGCCCCTGGCCCCTGTGTAGGCACTGCACTGACTGACTGCACACTGGGACTCTGCCCCTGGCCCCTGTGTAGGCACCACGCTGACCGACTGTGTCACTGGGATCTGCCCCTGGCCCCTGTGTAGGCACTGCACTGACTGACTGCACACTGGGACTCTGCCCCTGGCCCCATGTAGGCACCACGCTGACCGACTGCACCACTGAGACTCTGCCCCTGGCCTCTGTGTAGGCACCGCACTGACCGACGGCACCACTGGGACTCTGCCTCTGGCCCCATGTAGGCACCACGCTGACCGACTGCACCACTGAGACTCTGCCCCTGGCCTCTGTGTAGGCACCGCGCTGACTGACTGTGTCACTGGGACTCTGCCCATGGCCTCTGTGTAGGCACCGCACTGACCGACTGTGTCACTGGGACTCTGTCCCTGGCCCCATGTAGGCACCACACTGACCAACGGCACCACTGGGACTCTGCCCCTGGCCTCTGTGTAGGCACTGCGCTGACCGACTGTGTCACTGGGACTCTGCCCCTGGCTTCTGTGTAGGCACTGCACTGACCGACTGTGTCACTGGGACTCTGCCCCTGGCCTCTGTGTAGGCACCGCGCTGACCGACTGCACCACTGGGACTCTGCCCCTAGCCCCTGTGTAGGCACCGCGCTGACCAATTGCGTCACTGGGACTCTGCCCCTGGCCTCTGTGTAGGCACCGTGCTGACCGACTGTGTCACTAGGACTCTGCCCCTGGCCCCTGTGTAGGCACCGTGCTGACCGACTGCACCACTTGGACTCTGACCCTGGCCCCTGTGTAGGCACCGTGCTGACCGATTGCGTCACTGGGACTCTGACCCTGGCTCCTGTGTAGGCACCGCACTGACTGATTGCGTCACTGGGACTCTGTCCCTGGCTCCTGTGTAGGCACCGCGCTAACCGACTATGTCACTTTGACTCTGCCCCTGGCCTCTGTGTAGGCACCGTGCTGACCGACTGTGTCACTGGGACTCTGCCCCTGGCCTCTGTGTAGGCAACGCGCTGACCGACTGTGTCACTGGGACTCTGCCCGGGGCCCCTGTGTAGGCACCGCGCTGACCGACTGTGTCACTAGGACTCTGCCCCTGACCCCTGTGTAGGCACCGCGCTGACCAATTGCGTCACTGGGACTCTGCCCCTGGCTCCTGTGTAGGCACCGCACTGACCGATTGTGTCACTGGGACTCTGCCCCTGGCCCCTGTGTAGGCACCGCGCTGACCGACTGTGTCACTAGGACTCTGCCCCTGGCCCTTGTGTAGGCACCGCGCTGACTGATTGCGTCACTGGGACTCTGTCCCTGACCCCTGTGTAGGCACCGTGCTGACCGACTGTGTCACTTTGACTCTGCCCCTGGCCCCTGTGTAGGCATCGCACTGACCGACTGCACCACTGGGACTCTGCCCCTGGTCTCTGTGTAGGCACCGCACTGACCAACTGCACCACTGGGACTGCCCCAGGCCCCTGTGTAGGCACCGCGCTGACCGACTGCACCACTGGGACTCTGCCCCTGGCCCCTGTGTAGGCACCGTACTGACCAATTGCGTCACTGGGACTCTGTCCCTGGCTCCTGTGTAGAAACCACACTGACCGACTGTGTCACTGGGGCTCTGCCCCTGGCCCCTGTGTAGGCACCGCACTGACCGACTGCACCACTGGACTCTGCCCCTGGCCCCTGTGTAGGCACCGCGCTGACTGACTGTGTCACTGGGACTCTGCCCTGGCTCCTGTGTAGACACCTCACTGACTGATTCCACCACTGGGACTCTGCCCCTGGCCCCTGTGTAGACACGTCGCTGACCGACTGCACCACTGGGGCTCAGCTCTGCCCCTGGCCTCTGTGTAGCCTGGCATGCATATGTGATTCCACTGTTCCCAGGCCACTTTCACTCACAGAGACAGGGAGGTGGGGACACCAGGGCACTTGAGCTCCCGGGAAGCCACTGATTGAGTGACACTGTCCCACAGAGGGGGCAGATGCAGTCTTGTCCCCATAATCTGGGGCAGATGCAGCCTTGTCCCCACATCTGTGTTGGACGTTTTTAAATTCAGACACGTCAAAGCCCTCAGGCCACCCCCCACACCCACCTACTTTGTTGTGGACCCAAGAGGACGACCCTTTCCTGGAAGTCCCTGCAAAGCCACAGGGTCTGCTGTGGGCTGGACCCTCTCAATGTGTGTGGGGTGCAGGGTTCTGTCCTGTGGTCAGCTCAGGCCCTGGACGCTGCTCAGGACACGGACTCTGAGGAGTGACCATGATCATTCGACCTGTGGGCACAGGCCATGCAGTTGGGAAACTGATGGAAGTGAAGGATCTGTTTTGCCTTTCCCACTTGGCTGCATGGGCCTCAGCGGCCTGCCTGTCTGGAGTGGTCACCTCTCCTGCCTGGGGGTCTCAGCGGCTTGTCTATCTGGGGTGGTCACCCCTCCTGTCATGGACACACATACATGGGACTAGAGCCCCTCAACCCTCAGCCCTGCCTCCCTGTGTGTGGGCCCCAACTCTGAGTAGAAGACAGAACAGGGGGTAGAGCAGCATGGGGTGGGGGGCCCTCATCTGGGGTGGGGGGCCCTGAGCGAGGGGGAGCAGGACCGGGGCACAGAGTGAGTGGCCTCCCGGCCCCACCCAGAGGTGTGGCTGGGGTCTGAGGTGCAGCCTGTACTTTGGGGCTGGGCAGCGGCCACCACAGGACACAGCTGTAATCATAGCAGCAGGAAATAGCTTCACACCCATGCCTGGAGCCCCCACGTCCCACGGCCACGTGCAGAGCACTCCCAGGTCACAGCCCTGCCCACCTCACCCCCAGCGGGCCATGGGGCCGGCTGCCACCCGTCACCCGAATCCAACCCTCGACCCACACCCCAGGGCAGTGGAGGTGTGCACGGTGGGCAGATTCTGTCCTGCCCAGGCCCTCCTCAACCCTGCCAGGACTTGGACTAGGGTCCACACTCAGCCCCTGCCCCCATGGACGTGGCTTTGTGGAACTCCCTACCGCTGATACCCAACATACACCATATGGGAGCAAAGCATCACGAGACCCACGGCCTGGTCTGGTCAGAGCCCGCTAAGCTGTGTGATGCTGCCAGCTGCCTGGGCCCGTGCCAGGCCCCCAGCTGGGTGCTGTCAGCCACCACTTCAGCTCAGGGTACGTTCACCCTGAGACCCCAGCCACCAGCCTATCTTCAGCTTGCTATGTCTGGAGGAAGGGTTTGTGCCCAAGCACCACGGGGCAGCACCCTGGATGCCTGGTGGGTGGGGACAGGAGTCAGGAGCCATATTCAAGGCAGCCCCAGCCACTGTCCTCAGCTCAGCAGGCCAGGGGGTGGCTCTGCACGTGCTGCATTTCCATGAGGAAGGCACCACGGGGCAGCACCAGGGGTGGTGCCAGGGGAGCCCACTCCATGGAAAGGGCAGTTGTGGGCTGTCACCCCCTCCCCTCACCCCAGAAATAGAGAATGAAGACAGTGTGCGGAGGAACCGTGTCTGGGCTCATTCTCAGCAAAGGAGAAGGAAAGGGGGGAGGCTTCACGAGTGGTGAAGCAAGGCTGCAGGTGTCTCTGTCTCTGTCTCTCTCTCTCCTCTTTCCCTCTCAATCCTGTCAAAGAAAACAACAATGGAAGTGGCTAGACTGGTAAACTGGGCCATCTACTTGCTTTTCCAGGGTCATGTGAGCCCTCACTAGTGACACGCTGCAAGGTGGTCCATCCTTCCAACTAAAGAGGCCCAGCTCACCATTGCACCCCGTCCTTGGGAGCGGCCAGGGGGGTCACTGCTGTGCCACGTCCCCCAGGCGGCGAGGGAGTGGCACCCCGACCCTCGCCTGCCCATGAGGTGCAGCTGTCCAGGGTCATGGCAGCAGGCAGTGGACTGGGTGGCCAGTGGAGGGCCCTGCTCAATCATTCCACAGGACAGGGAAGAACAGACACAGAAAAACAGGAAGACAAACCACGGAGCAGAGGATATCCAAACCCTCTGACGCATCTGGAAAAGAACGTCCCGCGGAAAGTTTTATCTCTGGGCTCTGAGTGGGGATGGCCAGCGCTGAACTCTGCAGGCATCACAGGATGGTTGAGACGGTTCAGGGCCCGGACACCTGTGGGCTCACGTGGCACTGGACGCGGTGCCCGGACAGGGTCACTCACCACCTGCACGCCAGCACTCGAGTGCCCGGTTCCCGGCAGGCACGCCCAGCGCCTCTCGGCACCTGCAGCCAGACACAGGAAGGCCTGCCCCGAGGGGCAGCCTGGCCGCGCACAGCCAGGAAGAGCTCACAGCCTGGCTCTTGGTGACAGTCACTGGTGGCCTGATGTCCTTGGTCAGCAGTGAGCCAGCTTTGTCTTGGGAGCTGATGGAGGGCTGTGTTATGACCCCGTGGGTAGCCACGGCTGCACTGGGGCTGCTCCAGGACAGCCTCCCAGCCCCAGCTCTGACTGAGGGGCCCCAGGCTACTCAGAGGCCTCTCAGAGGCACTAGAGCAACAGGCCCTGGGGTCAGGCTACAGAGTAGGCGAGGGGAACCAGGCCAAGGGGTGGGCAGGGCAGGGCAGACAGGCTACTCTGCGTCAGGGCCATGGGCAGCGCCCAGAAAGGGGGACTTGGCCATGGGCAGCGCCCAGAGAGGGGGACATGGCCATGGGCAGTGCCCAGAGAGAGAGGGGACATGGCCATGGGCAGCGCCCAGAGAGGGGGACATGGCCATGGGCAGCGCCCAGAGAGGGGGACATGGCCATGGGCAGCGCCCAGAGAGGGGGACATGGCCATGGGCAGCACCCAGAGAGGGGGACATGGCCATGGGCAACGCCCAGAGAGGGGGACATGGCCATGGGCAGCGCCCAGAGAGGGGGACATGGCCATGGGCAGCGCCCAGAGAGGGGGACATGGCCATGGGAAGCGCCCAGAGAGAGAGGGACATGGCCATGGGCAGCGCCCAGAGAGGGGGACATGGCCATGGGCAGTGCCCAGAGAGGGGGACATGACCATGGGCAGCACCCACAAATGGGGGACATGGCCATGGGCAGCGCCCAGAGAGAGGGACATGGCCATGGGCAGCACCCAGAGAGAGGGGACATGGCCATGGGCAGCGCCCAGAGAGGGGAACATGGCCATGGGCAGCGCCCAGAGAGAGGGGACATGGCCATGGGCAGCGCCCAGAGAGGGGGACATGGCCATGGGCAGGAGGCACTTGTCACAAGAGCATGTCAGCAGCGTTTCCATGCACACTGCTTCCTGGAAACTGCATTCTGGCCTGGCGCCTTGGGGGCCCTCAGTGGGCCCTGTCTCTCCCAGGTGGGCTGGCCACGCAGAGTCCACACCCAATATTCACTCTCTACCATCCCTTTGGGTCTGGGCCCCACCGACAAGCAGCCGTGGGGGAAAGCGGTGCAGGATAGCAGGACCATGTCCGGACTGAGGCCCGTGTGAGGCCGTGGGCTCACCAGAAGGGCCAGTGTCCTGGGTGTGGCCCACTGGACACCGGGATTGACCCCTGCAGGCCGGCGAGGGCACATGGTGCAGCCGCACAGGAAGCAGATGCGCAGCTGACACTCATGGGAGGGAACTGTTTGTTTTTAGTGGCTGCGTTCAAAGAGAGGCCCTGTCTGCTCAGGACCATGAGCTTAACAGGAAAAAGCCCCCGCTGAGCCCCTGTGCTGGACCTCATTTCCCGTCAGGGAAGTGGCCTAAATGGCCGTGTGAACGACCACACCTGGAGTCACCTGCAGAATGGCCAGGACCCCAGGCTGGGCTGCTCTGAGACAAGGCCCAGCCACAACAGAGGCCAGATCACCCCACACAGTTCCACTCTGAGGGTCCGAAAAACCACACACAGCACTGAACTCAGAAAAGCACCAGGAGTCTGGAGCAGGACATAGCCAGGGGTCAGCGGGGCCCGTGTGCAGGGTCGAGGTGGCCTGGCTGGGCGTCATCCCAGCCACACCCCAGGCTGGCTGAGCCCTCAGGGAAGCCAGCAGGAGCAGCCTCACAGCTCGTGTGTCTCCACACTGCTCAGTCTTCACAGGTGAGGCTTTGTCCAAGGGCGGAGACCCCATCTTGCCACAGAGGACCACGGCAGTGAACGCCCCGGCTCACCAACTACAGATGCCTGACTCTGAATGCCTCTCAGGAGAAGCCCTGATATGCAGACCCCAAAAGACACACACACACTCATCCAAAGGGACATGTGCACCCCATATTCATAGCAGCATCACTCAGTGACTGAGCACTGGACGCAGCCTAAATGCTCACTCACAGATGATTGCATAAAGAAGTCATTGCTCATAGCTCCCATTAAATATTACTCTGCCATCCAAAAAAAGGCGATCTGTGTGCCTTGAGACAAACACAGATGAAACTGGAGGTGGCGACGCATAGCGAACTAAGCAAAACAAGGACGACTACCAGATGGCTTCACACACTTGCACTTGTAGAAGACAGAGCACTGGCACACAGGAACTTACAAGCAAACAGTTTCTGAAGCTTGTGAGAACTCTAGAGGCTCTCTTTGGGAGGTGGAAGGGTGGGACACTGTAACTATACACCCTACCTAATTAAAAATAATTATAAATGAAGAAAGGAAAAATGCAGGACAGTTTGTGGTGAATGCGAAGGCCAGACGCCAGGTCAGAAAGGGCTGGGCTTGCACGGGCACTGTGGCCGGCCGCCTAACAGCCACGGAGACCGGGCAGAGTCGGCCCCTGGAATGTGCCCACAGGCCCGTCACGCAGCCCTGCGGCCGACTCGCTGTGGCAGAGAGCGTCTGGAATCTGCCGCCGACTGCTCTCTCCGCCTGAAGGCCACAGGAGCTGCTTTCCATGTGGTCTGGATTTTCTTTTCAAATAAGTCATGAGCAGAAAAGGCATTTGAAGAACACAACCGATTTACAAGGTTGAGTGACATATCTGTTAGGTTCTAAAAAGCAAGACGCCAGTCAGCATAGCCCCGAACATGTGAATGAGGCCAGCTCTGCTGTGGGCACTGGCACTGTCTACACTGCAGGGGTCAGTGCAATGGCTCATTACTTTCTACACTCTCGGGGCCAGGGCAGGGCCAGGCCGCCTGAGGGACAGGGCTGCTCCAACAAACTGGAATGTTCTGGATGGTGGGAGGTCTGCTTCCCTCTCAGCGAGCTGAATCAGCACTTTGCTGCCGGGTGCCAGGCCTCTGTCTCTGCAGTCAGAGAATAAAGGGGGCTCTGCAAGCCGGTGGGAAGCAAGGACTTTCGTGTGTCTGTGGATAGCTGGGGGCAGGAGGCTCGCTAGGCTGATTTAGAAAAACCAGTTCTGCTCCCTGCTCTCCCAAACCTCGAGCCTGAGCAACAACTCAGATGAAGGCAGATGGGAGACAGCGTGTAGCCCCCAAACCCAGCGCCTGGTGTGGCCTGCTGAGTGGTGGCGGCCTGGAGTAAAACCCAAACACCTCGGCTCTATTTCCGGGAGTCCCAGAGTGACCGTGAGTGGGATTTACATGCCTACTCCCGCCGGAGCCGGCAGCCACACTCTCTGCCCTTACCTGTTTGGAAACTGCCCTGGGGTTGTACTTTTCCCAGAAACTCAGTTAACTGAGATCACAGCAAGTATCTCCTGCCTCCAGTCATGCCCCTTCAGATAAGACACTTAGAAGCGTGTCTTCCTCACTCCAGGGAAACAAAGAATGTCAGACATCATTAGCAGTTAACAGAAACGTGCAAATGTGCAATGTTGAAGTTGACTTTAAAAGTACACTTGCGTTTTCATCAAGTCTCACATCACCTGCTGAAGCAGAACAAGTGAAAATCAGTTGAGGGGCAGAAGGAGAGGGAGGGCTCAGCGCTGGGCACCGGCTCACAAGCCCGAGACCTGGTTCAATCCTCAGCACTTGGTTTCTCCTTTCTCATAAAATAAATGTTAAAAAAGAAATTCAGCCAGGATTCCTCTAGCTCTGGGCCCGTCTTCCTAAGTAAGGAGAGACTGTGAGGATTTAGCTGACGGCTAAGTGGGGGAGTGAGTGCTTGCCGTTCCTGTCATGCTGTGTTCTGCTTTCTCTTGACCAAGGACCAGCTTCCCCAAAAGTTCCGGGTGTGGGAGGGAGGCAGCTCCTCCACTGTGGCTGAGTCTCAGGCCCAAATGCAGACACAGGCCAGGGCAGCACTAGGCAGGGAGGATGCCTACCTCACAAAGGGACAGGGCTTGGACAGAAGGAGGCAGCTACCTGGGAAGTGCAGGGGAGAAACTTGACAGGCGAATGGACCTCAGGCAGAAATGCCACTGGGAGCCTTAAGGAAAGTGTCCCCTGCCAGGGTCCCAGGAAGAGACATTGTAAGGTGTTCCCAGACTGTTGTCTGAGCTCCAGGTGCAGACCACCCACCATAGGGGTCTGGCCAGGAGCCCTAGAACCCCAGTGTGGCCTAGAAATCGGACTGTATCATAAAGAATACATGGCATTAGAAAGGAGAGTCAGGGCAGGCCTAGGTGGCATAATGATTATGCAAAGTGACTCATGTCTGAGGCTCCAAAGTTCCAAGTTCAATCCCCTGCACCACCCTAGGCTGAGCAGTGCTCGGGTTAAAAGAGAAAAGAAAAAATCATATTGAAACAATGGCCCATACCTTAACAACACTACACCTGCTTTCTTTCCTTGTTTGGTGCTGGGGACTCCGCCTGGCACTCCGGCTGCTCCGCCACCACCCAGCTTTCCACTGGGGACTCAGGATGACTTCACATTCCCACTGTTGCCGGCAGACTTATAGTTTAGAATGTAGGACAGAGAGACAGACAGGGAGAGAGGCGGAGAGAGGGCATAAACCAAAGCACCTGCTGCATATGGTGCTCCCATGTGGGTCCTCACACACTGAGATGGCATCTCCCCACCACACACCTTTCATACTACAGTGTCATGTGAGTATCTATGCCTTAAAATATATATATAGACAGGTCCATGAAGGATGATAAATGACATAGTGGGGGTTGTATTGTTAAATGGGGAACTGGGGAATGTTATGCATGTACAAACTATTGTATTTACTGTTGAACGTAAAACATTAATTCCCCAATAAAGATATAAATTAAAATAATAATAATAACTACAACAATAAAAAATACATATATATATATATAGGAGTCAGACGGTAGCGTAGCGGGTTAAGTGCATGTGGACCGAAGCACAAGGACCGGCGAAAGGATCCCATTTGAGCCCCCGGCTCCCCACCCGCAGGGGAGTCGCTTCACAGGTGGTGAAGTGGGTTTGCAGGTGTCTGTCTTTCTCTCCCCATCTCTATCTTCCTCTTCTCTCTCCATTTCTCTCTGTCTTATCTTAATGATGACATCAATAACAACAATAATAACTACAACAAGGGCAACAAAAGGGAAAATAAATACAAATAAAAAATTAAAAATATATATATATGTGAGAGTCGAAGAGAGAGAGAAGCCAGAGCACCACTCCAGTACACATGGTGCCAGGGATTAAAAGAAGAGTGTCAGGCATACATCCAGTGCTCTACCAGTTGAGTTACTTCCACAAACACTATCAGGCTGGAGTAGTGGCTCTGCCTGTGGACTCTGAGTTATTTCAAAAACTATAAGGGTTACTGCTGGGACTCCATGCCTGCACTACGAATCCACTGCTCCTGGAGCCCTAACTTCTGTCACTTTGACTCTTGCTCTCTACACTTCAGTCACTTTGGGTCTTGCTCTGTACACTTCAGTCACTTTGGGTCTTGCTCTCTACACTTCAGTTACTTTGGGTCTTGCTCTACTACACTTCTGTCACTTTGGGTCTTGCTCTCTACACTTCTGTCACTTTGGGTCTTGCTCTCTACACTTCTGTCACTTTGGGTCTTGCTCTCTACACTTCTGTCACTTTGAGTCTTGCTCTCTACACTTCTGTCACTTTGAGTCTTGCTCTCTACACTTCTGTCACTTTGGGTCTTGCTCTCTACACTTCTGTCACTTTGGGTCTTGCTCTCTACACTTCTGTCACTTTGGGTCTTGCTCTCTACACTTCTGTCACTTTGGGTCTTGCTCTCTACACTTCTGTCACTTTGGGTCATGCTTTCTACACTTCTGTTACTTTGGATTTTTCTCTCTACACTTCAGTCACTTTGGCTCTTACTCTCTACACTTCTGTCACTTTGGGTCTTGTTCTACTACACTTCTGTCACTTTGGGTCTTGCTCTCTACACTTCTGTCACTTTGGGTCTTGCTCTACTACACTTCTGTCACTTTGGGTCTTGCTCTCTACACTTCCGTCACTTTGGGTCTTGCTCTGTACACTTCTGTCACTTTGGGTCTTGCTCTCTACACTTCTGTCACTTTGGGTCTTGCTCTACTACACTTCTGTCACTTTGGGTCTTGCTCTCTACACTTCCGTCACTTTGGGTCTTGCTCTCTACACTTCTGTCACTTTGGGTCTTGCTCTGTACACTTCTGTCACTTTGGCTCTTGCTCTCTACACTTCTGTCACTTTGGGTCTTGCTCTCTACACTTCCGTCACTTTGGGTCTTGCTCTCTACACTTCCGTCACTTTGGGTCTTGCTCTACTACACTTCCGTCACTTTGGGTCTTGCTCTCTACACTTCTGTCACTTTGGGTCTTGCTCTCCTACACTTCCGTCACTTTGGGTCTTGCTCTCCTACACTTCCGTCACTTTGGGTCTTGCTCTCTACACTTCTGTCACTTTGGGTCTTGCTCTCCTACACTTCTGTCACTTTGGGTCTTGTTCTCTACACTTCTGTCACTTTGGCTCTTGCTCTCTACACTTCTGTCACTTTGGGTCTTGCTCTCTACACTTCTGTCACTTTGGGTCTTGCTCTGTACACTTCTGTCACTTTGGGTCTTGCTCTCTACACTTCTGTCCCTTTTTGGCTCTTGCTCTCTACACTTCTGTCACTTTGGGTCTTGCTCTCTACACTTCTGTCACTTTGGCTCTTGCTCTCTACACTTCTGTCACTTTGGCTCTTGCTCTCTACACTTCTGTCACTTTGGGTCTTGCTCTCTACACTTCTGTCACTTTGGGTCTTGCTCTGTACACTTCTGTCACTTTGGGTCTTGCTCTCTACACTTCTGTCACTTTGAGTCTTGCTGTCTTCACTTCTGTCACTTTGGCTCTTGCTCTCTACACTTCTGTCACTTTGGCTCTTGCTCTCTACACTTCTGTCACTTTGGGTCTTGCTCTCTACACTTCAGTCACTTTGGGTCTTGCTCTCTACACTTCAGTCACTTTGGGTCTTGCTCTCTACACTTCTGTCACTTTGGCTCTTGCTCTCTACACTTCTGTCACTTTGGCTCTTGCTCTCTACACTTCTGTCACCTTGGCTCTTGCTTTCTACACTTCTGTTACTTTGGTGGGCCGAGGCCTCATCCATGTGCAGTCTCACAACTACCTGACTGGCTTTCCTCATTTAGAGACACAAAGAGGAAGAATCACACAGCATGACAGCTTCCTCCAGTGTCCACGCATTGCTACGTGGTGCTAGGGCTTGAAGTGGGGCCACATGTACCCAACCAAGACAGCTGCTTCTGCATTCCTGCTCTCTGCTTTTTACATCTTTACTGAGACAGTCAGATGACCTCCGCACAGTGTGGTGGGTAGGGGTCCTGACCTCCTTGCTGTTGAAGACATGAACCAATTTTGATAGTCTCTCTCGGGGGATTGGTTTCAGGTCCCTGCAGACTATAAAGTGCTTGAGAGACAGCCCTCTGTGCCTGCAGATTCCTGCATTTGGAGTGATCCATGGTGGCTGGACTTGAAGGAGAAAGCCCACAAAGCCCAGACTGTAGTCTGCCCGCCCTTGTGTTCTCCCACTGAAAGAATGCAGCTCAATGGCCACATATTTACTTAATTATTTTAATTTAATTTTAAGCTTCATTTTATTGTTTTATTAGAGCTCTGCTCTGCTCTGCCTCATGGTGGTATTGGGGATTGAACCCAGAACTTCAGAGCCTCCGGTATGATAATCTTTTGTAGAACCATTATGCTGTCTCTACAGTCCTGTTTATGCTTTGTAGTGATTTATTTTTATGAGATAAGGGTAGGCTCTCGAGCACACACACACACACACACACACACACACACACACCACTACTCAGCTCAGCTCTGGCACTTATGGGCTCAAGTATGCACGTCCTGTGCTCTGATGCACTGAGCTGTCAGTCAGGCCCAGTCACTTGTGTGATCAGGGAGCTGTGAGCATTCAGCTATTCTCCACAGGATCCTCCTCAGTCAGAGGCAGGCATCCCCCACGGGCAGACTCCTCTGGGGACTCTGACATTCTGGAGGCTGCTGGGAGCTTGTTGGGGGGAGGGGGCTTGGCTTGGGCATTTGGGGAGAGGGGACCGGGCATTCAGGGAGATGTCAACTCTCACAGGATCCCCTTGGTGCCCGATATCTACTCCCAGCCCCTGCACTCGGGGAGCCTGTCCTGCTTCAGAGGGTCCTGGGGAGACCCCTCCCCAAGTATCTGCCCCTCCTAGGGGCCTCGTCCGGGGCAGAGCATCCATTTCCCACTGGGCCCCACGTGGGAGCCAGATGTGATGACAGGGAGGATGTTCAGAGACAGCCAGACATAAGGAAGATGCAAGTGACCTTTAGCCCAGAGACAGGCTCAGAAGAACGTACGAGATCCCATGTGACAGCCATATGAGAGAGGACCAAGACCCCATGTGACACTCAGGTGACCTCAGAGTGGACCTGACACCCTATGTAACAGCCATGTGACCTCCGAGTGGACCAAGACCCAACGTGACACTCAGATGACCTCAGAGTGGACCTGACACCCCAGATGACCCCCAGGTGACTTCAGAGGGGACCTGAAACCACATGTGACACTCAGGTGACCTCAGAGTGACCCCAGGTGACCTCAGAGAGAACTCAGACCCCATGTGACCCCCAGATGACCTCATAGGGGACCTGAGACCCCATGTGACTCCCCAGTCAGAATGACAACACTGACAAAGCCAGACACAACACCAAAACAGAGCATACCTAAAAAGGGGGAACCCGATTTCCACACTGAGCCCAGTATAGATGCAAGTGTTTAGTGTTCACCAAAGATCCACACTGCCTATAAGGAAACAAAAATAGGCCCCAGTGAGGGGGAGACAGCAAAATGGTTATGCAAAGAGACTCTGATGCCTGAGGTTTCCAAGTCCCAGGTTCAATCCCCTGTACCACCATAGGCCAGAGCTGAGCAGTGCTCTGGTAAAAATAAATAAATAAAAAATTTGGGGCCAGGTGGTAGTGTATCAGGTTAAGCGCACATGGTGCCAAGCACAAGGACTAATATAAGGATCCCAGTTTGAGCCCCCGGCTCCCCACCTGCAGGGGGGTTCACTTCACAGGCAGTGAAGCAGGTCTGCAGGTGTCTATATTTCTCTCCCCGTCTCTGTCTTCTCCATAGCTCTCAATTTCTCTCTGTCCTATCCAACAGTAACAATAATAACAACAAGGGCAACAAAAATGGGAAGAAAATGGCCTCGAGGAGCAGTGGATTCAGAGTGCAGGCATGAGCCCCAGTGGTAACCCTGGAGGCAAAATACACATATGCCCTATTAGAAAAAATCTGACAAGATCTGCTTCTGAAAGGCTCGTGGAAGACATATTAGACAAAGATTTTAAAGCAACTACCACAAAGGTGCCAGAAGAAGGAAGAGGTGGAAGGAGTAAAAAAACATGAAGTAACAAAATAGGACTATTAATAAAGACAGAAACACCTCAAAAGCAATCAACACGAAATCCTAGAGCAGAAAGTACAATCCCAGAAAAGCAGACTTGACTGCAGGGAGGCAAAGCCGGTGGGCGTGTGGACAGGACAGAGGATACTCCAGGCCGAGGGCTGGAAGTAACGGAGCGAGGACAGCACACCGTGCCAGTGCCACGTGGATCACAGTCACCAGTTCCAGCAGACCCACTGCACAGAGAAACGTTCAGAAAGAATGCGTGAAAACTCCCCAGTTTGACAGAAGATGATGTGAAATGCAGGAAACCTAGTGAGCTCCAGTGAGAGGCCCCAGAGAGGCCCATGCTGAGACAGGGCAGCGACGCTGGGGGCTCACAGATGCAAAGGGAGCCACCACACACCAGGCAGCACCACACACCAGCAGCACTGTCCTCAGGGACTGTGGGCCACAGGGTGCGGGCCACAGGGCGCAGGTCACATGCCATTGGTCCAGGCCATCTAGAGTCCTGCGTCTGGCACACTGTTTGGGGTGAAATCCAGACACCCCAGACAAGGAACAGCTGGAGGTCTGTGACTGCGGCTGCTGCCCTGGGGGCCTGCAGGTGAGCCGGGCGGGCAGGGACAGAGCTGTCTCTTCTAGGAAAAGCGGTACGAAGAAACAAGCCGACAAGCCAGCAGTAAAGTCAGCACACACGCAGGCCAGTGCTACCACTTTAGCGTTACGTGTGATCTCCAAAAGAAAACAGCCACAATGTACAAAAGGCAAATAAAGGCAAGTCTCACTACAAGAATACAAGACGCAAAAGGAGAGAGTGCAGAAAATAAGAGATAAAAAGCTGTAAGGCGTACAGAGACGCAGAAAATAAGAGATAAAAAGCTGTAAGGCGTACAGAGACGCAGAAAATAAGAGATAAAAAGCTGTAAGGCGTACAGAGACGCAGGAAATAAGAGATAAAAAGCTGTAAGGCGTACAGAGACGCAGAAAATAAGAGATAAAAAGCTGTAAGGCGTACAGAGACGCAGAAAATAAGAGATAAAAAGCTGTAAGGCGTACAGAGACGCAGAAAATAAGGGATAAAAAGCTGTAAGGCGTACAGAGAATGCAGAAAATAAGAGATAAAAAGCTGTAAGGCGTACAGAGATGCAGAAAATAAGAGATAAAAAGCTGTAAGGCGTACAGAGACGCAGAAAATAAGAGATTAAAAAGCTGTAAGGCGTACAGAGACGCAGAAAATAAGGGATAAAAAGCTGTAAGGCGTACAGAGACGCAGAAAATAAGGGATAAAAAGCTGTAAGGCGTACAGAGACGCAGAAAATAAGAGATAAAAAGCTGTAAGGCGTACAGAGACGCAGAAAATAAGAGATAAAAAGCTGTAAGGCGTACAGAGACGCAGAAAATAAGAGATAAAAAGCTGTAAGGCGTACAGAGACGCAGAAAATAAGAGATAAAAAGCTGTAAGGCGTACAGAGACGCAGAAAATAAGGGATAAAAGCTGTAAGGCGTACAGAGACGCAGAAAATAAGAGATAAAAAGCTGTAAGGCGTACAGAGACACAGAAAATAAGAGATAAAAAGCTGTAAGGCGTACAGAGAATGCAGAAAATAAGAGATAAAAAGCTGTAAGACATACAGAGATGCAGGAAATAAGAGATAAAAAGCTGTAAGGCATACAGAGATGCAGAAAATAAGAGATAAAAAGCTGTAAGGCATACAGAGACACAGAAAATAAGAGATGATAAAAAAAGCTGTAAGGCATACAGAGACGCAGGAAATAAGAGATAAAAAGCTGTAAGGCGTACAGAGACGCAGAAAATAAGGGATAAAAAGCTGTAAGGCGTACAGAGACACAGAAAATAAGAGATAAAAAGCTGTAAGGCATACAGAGACGCAGAAAATAAGAGATAAAAAGCTGTAAGGCATACAGAGACGCAGAAAATAAGAGATGATAAAAAAGCTGTAAGGCATACAGAGACGCAGAAAATAAGAGATAAAAAACTGTAAGGCGTACAGAGACGCAGAAAATAAGAGATAAAAAGCTGTAAGGCGTACAGAGACGCAGAAAATAAGGGATAAAAAGCTGTAAGGTGTACAGAGATGCAGAAAATAAGGGATAAAAAGCTGTAAGGCGTACAGAGACGCAGAAAATAAGGGATAAAAAGCTGTAAGGCGTACAGAGACGCAGAAAATAAGAGATAAAAAGCTGTAAGGCGTACAGAGACGCAGAAAATAAGAGATAAAAAGCTGTAAGGCGTACAAAGATGCAGAAAATAAGAGATAAAAAGCTGTAAGGCATACAGAGACGCTGCACAAAGACAGAAAAAAGTCCCTCTTTACCATAAAACTCTGTTTTATCTTAAAATACTTATTTCAACAAGAGAGGAAGAGAGATACCAGAGCACCCCTCTGGGACACACAGTGCCAAGGGTCAAATCTGGAACCTCATGCCTGCAAGACCTGTACTCTAGCCACTAGGCTGTAGCCCCAGCTGAACACAGTGTGAATAGACTGGACTCTGTAACAAAGACAGCTTGGCAGACTGCATAACAACACATACCCCACTAACTGCTGGCCAAAGAAACTTACTTGAGATTGATAGCAAGCAGGTTCAAAGTGAAAGGTGGAAAGAGACTACTCACGTAAACAGTCACACAAGTGAGCTGGATAGGTATACCCACATCAAAACAGACTTCAAGCAAAACAGAAACCAAGAATGCCAGCATACAAACATTCCCATCCCACAAAAAGACAGAAACCATAAACACCTGCAGATCTAAGGACATATGAAGCAAAACCCCACATATTTCCTTTTCCCTCTCCCTCTCTCTTTCTCCCTCTCCTCCCACCAAGGTTATTGCTGGGGTTAGGTGCTAACATCATGACTCCACTGCTCCCATCAGTCATATTTTTTTCTTTATGACAGAGACAGAGAGAAGTGGAGGGAGAGAAAGACAGACAGCTGCAGCTCTGCTCACTGCTAGTGAAGATTCCTCCTGCAGGTGGGAACCAGGGGCTTGACCCATGTCTTTGAGTGTGGTGATGTGCATGCACTTGACTGAGTGAGTCACCACCAGGCCTCCCAAACAGATATATTTGACAGGAAAAATAGACAGCTGGAGACTTCACTACCACAACAGTGGACACAACACCACACGGAAGATAAGCAGAGGAGTCAGCACAACAAACCAACTGCATCTGATTGTCACACAGAACACTCCACCAACAATAGCAAATATTGTCTCCAGAGAACTCGGGACATTTTCCAAGACATCATAATTCAGGCAACAAAGTAAGTCTCAGATATAAAAAGACAAACATCATACAAAGTATTATCTCTGATGGCAATAGGATGAAGATGGAATCACATGCATACACACACACACACACACACACACACACAAACAAAACAAAAAACCTAGAAAATTCACAAAACCATGGCATTTTCAGACAGTGGGCCAAATAAGGATCCTAAGGAATCTGGAAAATACTTAGTGATGAGTAAGATGAAAGACAACATATCAAAGCTATATAGTGAAAGAAACCACTGCCGAGGGGAGAGTCACAGCAAAATGCTTTCATTAAACAAGAAAGATTTAGGGGAATCAGGCGGTAGTGCAGCGGGTTAAGCGCACGTGGCACAAAGCGTTAATGGACGGGCATAAGGATCCTGGTTCAAGCCCCCGGCTCCCCACCTGCAGGGGAGTTGCTTTACAGGTGGTGAAGCAGGTCTGCAGGTGTCTGTCTTTCTCTCCCCCTCTGTCTTACCCTCCTCTCTCCATTTCTCTCTGTCCTATCCAACAACAACAACAACAATAATAGTAACTACAACACTGATGGACAACAAGGGCAGCAAAAGGGAAAAAATGGCCTCCAGGAGCAGTGGATTTGTAGTGCAGGCATCGAGCCCCAGCAAAAACCCTGGGGGGAAAAGAGAGAGAGAAGACTAAAATCAGAAAAGGAGCTTGAATCACTACCACTTCTATACAAGTAAGAAGGAATTTAAAAGTACTATGAATGGGAGTCGGGCGGTTCTTCTTCTAGCGTTTGCCCTTCTTCCGTAGCCAGTCAACAGCGTCAGGTTGAGCCTGATATAAGGTTTCGAGACCTCCTCTGAATCTGGAGAGGTGGCAGTCGTTGACTATGTGGGTCATAGTCTGTCTGGAACCGCAGGGGCAGTTCGGGTCGTCTCTGGCTCCCCAGCGATGGAACATAGCGGCGCACCGGCCATGGCCTGTTCGATAGCGATTGAGGAGGGCCCGATCATAACGTGCCAGGTCAAAGCCAGGTTGATGCTTGCAGGGGTCTGTGATGAGGTGTTTGTTCTTGACCTCAGCTGACTGCCAACTCTGTTTCCAAGAGACTGGAACAGAGAAGTTCAGTGTAGGCGTAGGGGACCAGATTGGGTGACGAGACGTCAAGCATTGGGCAGGGTGGGCAAAGATATCCACATATATTGGCAGGTCCGGTCGAGCGTAGACGTGGGAAATGAACTTAGATGATGCCGCATCCCGACGAATATCTGGCGGGGCGATGTTGCTAAGAACTGGCAGCCATGGAACCGGGGTGGAATGGATGGTTCCAGAAATTATCCTCATGGAGGAATATAATTTGGAATCGACCAAGTGGACATGGGGGCTACGGAACCATACTGGGGCACAGTATTCTGCAGTGGAATAGCATAATGCCAGAGATGATGATTGCAGTGTGGAAGTGCTCGCGCCCCATGAGGAGCTGGCCAGTCTTGCAATGATGTGATTCCTCGCGCCCACCTTTGCTGCAGTTTTTATGAGATGTTCGTGAAATGACAGGGTGCGATCGAGAGTAACGCCAAGATAGACTGGCTGGGCTTCATGCCGGATTCTCATATCGCCAAGCTGCACATTAAGCTCATGCGAGACCGAGGCATGGTGTAGATGGAAAACAGATGATACCATTTTTGCAGTGCTAGGGATTAGTCGCCACTTTTTACAGTAATCAGATATCAGAGACATGTCTTTCGTGAGTGTTTCCTCGAGGATGTCGAACTTGGATGCCTGAGTTGCACAGCAGATGTCATCGGCGTAGATGAACTTCCTTGAAGAAGTTTCTGGGAGGTCATTGATGTAAATAGTAAATAGCGTAGGAGCCAGAACAGAGCCCTGGGGGAGGCCACTTGAGACAAGTCTCCATCTGCTAGACTTGTCACCCAGATGCACCTGGAATCTTCTGTTTTGGAGAAGAAACGATATAGTGTTGGCCACCCATGGAGGCAGGCATCTTGAGATCTTGACCAGGAGACCACGGTGCCAGACCGTGTCATAGGCTGCTGTGAGATCAACAAAGACAGCACCTGTCTTTAAATTCTTCTGGAATCCATTCTCAATGTAAGTTGAGAGGGCCAGGGCTTGTTCGCAGGTAGATCTTCCTGGGCGGAAACCAGCTTGGGTGGGTGATAGGAATTTCTCTGTAAGATGAGAAATACGTGACAGAAGCAGCCTCTTGAGGAGTTTGTAACACACAGAGAGGAGAGAAATTGGTCTATAGCTGGCGGCCAGTGTTGGGTCTTTCTTTGGTTTCAAAACCGCTATAATCTTCGCGCGACGCCAAACTTTGGGCAGAGACTCAGATTCCAAGATGTGGGACAGGAATGAAGCGAGCCACTTCTTTGCCACGGGACCCAGGTTAAGAATGAGTTCTGGGGTGATGTTATCATAGCCAGCAGCTGTTCCCGGTTTAACCCTCTTCAAAGCATCTTCCAGTTCAGACAGTGTAAAGGGAGAGAGTTTTGGAGATGAACAAGATAACCGGAAGTGGGATGACCACTCATGGGAAATTTTGGGCGCTAGCGCAGCGGGTTAAGTGCACGTGGTGCAAAGAGCAAGGACCTGTGTAAGGATCCCAGTTCAAGTCCCCGGCTCCCCACCTGCAGGGGAGTCGCTTCCCAGGCGGTGAAGCAGGTCTGCAGGTGTCTGTCTTTCTCTCCCTCTCTCTGTCTTCCCCTCCTCTCTCCATTTCTCTCTGTCCTATCCAACAAGGACAACAATAAGAATAACTACCTCAATAAAACAACAAGGGCAACAAAAGGTAAAATAAATAAATACATATATTTAAAAAAGAAAGAAATAGACAATCTAATTGATGTATATAACCTGTAAGATTGAATAAGTAACCAAAAAAATCTTAACAAAACACTGGACCTGGTGGCATTTTTACTGGTAAATTATACCAACTATTAAAGAACTGATATCAGACCTTCTCAAACTTTCCCCCAAGTTTAAGAATACTTTATTTTTTTAAAAGATTTTATTTATTTATTGATGAAAAAGACAGGAGAGAGAGAAAGAACCAGACATCACTCTGGTATATGTGCTGCTGGGGATCGAACTCAGGGCCTCATGCCTGAGAGTCCAATGCTTTATCTGTTGCGCCACCTCCCGGACCACTGTAATACTTTCTAAACTAATGTAGTCAGCTAACCCTAACATCAAAGTCAGATAAAGACACTACCAAAAATACTCCAATCTAAACTTCCTTGTGAACAACAATGCAAAAGTCCCCAAGAAAATGCTAGTGAAGAGGGTTCAGCATCATTTTAAAAGGATTATACACTAAAACCAAGTGAGTTCAACGCAAGAAACTGGATCAATATAGTATATCACATCCACACAAGAGAAAAAAAAACACATGACAATGCCAACTGATGCAAGAAAAAGCACATGAGAAAATTAAACACCTTTTCATGGTGGAAGAAAAGTAGTCAACAGAGCAGAAATAGAAGGAGCTTCGTACACATAACAAAAGTCACTTATGAAAAGCTCCCAGGAAACACAGGAAGGACAGAAGGCATTCCTCAGCCCTCACAAACAGGCCTGCACGCTCAGCACCTGGAGTCAACACAGAACTGGAAGACCCAGCCAGATACTAGGCAAGAAAAGTAGCAAGAGGCATCTAAAGTGGAAATGAAGAACTAAAAGTACGAGTCTGCAGTGGTGATCTAATCCTTAGAAAATCCTGAAGGTTCCGCAAAACAGCTGTTAGGACAGAAAAAGTTAGCAGCAGGATACAAAGTCAACACAAAAGTCAGTGAGACTTAAAATAAACACTAAAAACTGATCCCTGGGAGAAGTTAAAGACACAAATAAATGGAAGCATGTCCCGTCCATGGGGTGGAGGATTCAGCATGGTTGAAATGTCAGTGCTACCCACAAGGCTATACATAGTGGCACCGTGTCTGCCAAGTCCTTAATGGGGTTTCTGCAAATAGAGACACACGCCCTTGACACTTGGTCCTTTCGGGGTGCTGAGACTACCACTGGTCTCCCCAGGGCTGAGGGCCAGGCATGCAGATTTGGGGCAATTTCCCGGCTCAGTCTGAGCACCGTCCAGGGGGCTCCTGACAGCCAGGAGAGAACACCAGGACTGCTAGGGGAAAGTTCTGGAGGGCGTCTGATGCCACAGGCCAGACAAGGGCGGGGTGGAGGTAAGTGGCCTCAAGCAGCGACATTGCTGTTAGCTGTGGGCTGTCACTGGGGGCAGAGGGAGGAGGAGACAAAAGACAGGGTGAGGCTGGAAGCCCACTCCCTCCAACTTCCCAAATCACCTCACTTCTATGTATCAGCAGAATGGCCGCCAAGTGTCATGGCCCCTCCTGAAGGCAGAGTGTTGGCAGAGGGACCTGCCACCCACCACACCCTGCGCCACACCAGCTCCTCTGACAGAGGACAGGCTGGGTGCACCTGCAGCCAAGGGCATCCACACTCTTCCCCATGGTGTAAACACCATGGCTGGGGGCTGCAGCAAGGCTGGGGTCCCAGGGATAGAGAGCCCCCCTGTGAGCAGACAGGGGGCCAAACAGAGCAGGAAGGACAGAGGACAAGAGGGACAGCGGACAGATGGGGGCAGAAGGGGCAGGGGACAGGTAGGGGCAGGAGGGACAGAGGACAGATGGGGGCAGAAAGGGCAGAGGACAGATGGTGGGACAGGAAGGACAGGAGGGACAGGGAACAGGAGGGACAGAGAACAGATGGGGACAGGAGGGACAGAGAACGGACAGGGAGCAGGAGAGATGGAGGGTGAGGAAGGAAGGAACACGGGGTTGGGGTGGGGTGGGCTGAGGACAGGCAGGGACATGGCTGAGGGGACAGGGCAGGGACACGGAGCTGAGGGTGACAGCCGAGGGCAGGCAGGGCGTGTGAGCTAGCAGCCTTGGGAGGTGGGGGCCTGGGAACAGCAAACCGAGGGTCTGCTCCAGGTGGGCTGCGGTGGGGAGTGGACGCCTGCAGCCTCTGGGGAAGCTGGCGCCAGGCCCCTTGGTGAGGGAGGGACAGCTGTGTTGACTTTCATGGTCAGCAGGACGCGCCCAGCAAACCCCGGAGGCAGAGCTGTCTGATGCGCAGCCAGTGGGGTCTGAGGCCAGGTCAGCGGGCCTCCCCAGCCCCCCAGCATGGACACTGGATGCAGAGCAGGGCCTGGGCCCATCACCACAACTGGAGGCATCTCAGCTGCCCACGATGCCTCTGTGGGCCTTTCTAGAGGTCCCCACCCCAGCCTCGCCCACAGCCCCACGGGTAGGCGACGTCACCCTGCCAGGCCCCTCGGCCGCTGCGCTCCTGATGGTGGCCAGTGCCAGATGGGGGCTCAGGAGGGGCTGAGTGACCACAAGCAGAGGCTGCTGAGGGCAGCTTGCTCTGCTGGCGCTTCATGGTGTCCCCGGGGCAGCTTTTTCAGATACAGAAGGGTGGGGAGGGACGAACCAAAGCACTGGGTTCCTGCCCTACATGGGGCCGGGCTCAGGCTGCCTCTCTGGGTTGTGTCAGCTCTCCAGTGCTCACAGACAAGAACCCGGGCCCCATGGCGGCTCTGAGGTGGCTGCCACGGCCACAGTGAGTCACACGGCCGCCCTCCCACAGCCTCCAACAGTGATTTTCTCTCAGAGGTGCTGTGTGGGCAGCTCACCAGAGCCCCCAGCTCCTGCTTCAGTCCACTGTGGACACACGGCAGCCTCACGCTTCCCCAGACACTGGCCGTCCAGCCTGGACCCTGGTCCAGCCGGCACATCAGGCGTGGGCTCTCCTGCAGCGGGTGGGGAGCAGGGGGAGGACTCAGCCCTGGCCGAGTGGATGCCCAAGGGGCTCAGTACCTCGCTTCTGGATGAAGACGCGCAGAAGAGGGTTGGCGCTGGACACGGCCTTGCAAAAGTTGTCGTCGTTGTTGATGGGCAGCAGGTCACCGTGCACGTCTGCATAACCGATGGTCACCTCCGTGTTGGACAGGAGGTGGGTGTGCACCACCAGCTGGTAGAAATCCTCAAACCGGCCGGGCTTGTGCCGGTCCAGGGAGAACCTCCGGAATTCAGCTCCAAACTGCAAGGCAAGAGACAGGCCATGTCACAGCAGGAAAGGCAGCAGAGGAGGGTGAACACTAGGCCCAGGAGGAGCCCTGCCCACAGGAGGGCCAAGAATGGGGCCCACAGGAGGGCCATGCACAGGGGCCACAGGAGGACTGTCCATGGGGCCCACAGGAGGGCTGTCCACGGGGCCCACAGGAGGGCTGTCCACGGGGCCCACAGGAGGACTGTTCACGGGGCCCACAGGAGGACTGTCCATGGGGCCCACAGGAGGGCTGTCCACGGGGCCCACAGGAGGGCTGTCCACGGGGCCCACAGGAGGACTGTCCATGGGGCCCACAGGAGGACTGTCCACGGGGCCCACAGGAGGGCTGCCCACGGGGCCCACAGGAGGGCTGCCCATGGGGCCCACAGGAGGGCTTTCCATGGGGCCCACAGGAGGGCTGCCCATGGGGCCCACAGGAGGATTGTCCACGGGGCCCACAGGAGGACTGTCCACAGGGCGCACAGGAGGGCTGTCCATGGGGCCCACAGGAGGACTGTCCATGGGGCCCACAGGAGGACTGTCCATGGGGCCCACAGGAGGGCTGTCCACAGGGCCCACAGGAGGGCTGCCCATGGGGCCCACAGGAGGGCTGCCCATGGGGCCCACAGGAGGACTGTCCATGGGGCCCACAGGAGGGCTGTCCACGGGGCCCACAGGAGGGCTGCCCATGGGGCCCACAGGAGGGCTGTCCATGGGGCCCACAGGAGGACTGTCCACGGGGCCCACAGGAGGGCTGTCCATGGGGCCCACAGGAGGGCTGTCCATGGGGCCCACAGGAGGGCTGTCCACGGGGCCCACAGGAGGGCTGTCCACGGGGCCCACAGGAGGGCTGTCCACGGGGCCCACAGGAGGGCTGCCCACGGGGCCCACAGGAGGACTGTCCACGGGGCCCACAGGAGGGCTGTCCACGGGGCCCACAGGAGGACTGTCCACGGGGCCCACAGGAGTGCTGTCCATGGGGCCCACAGGAGGGCTGCCCATGGGGCCCACAGGAGGGCTGCCCACGGGGCCCACAGGAGGGCTGTCCACGGGGCCTACAGGAGGGATGTCCATGGGGCCCACAGGAGTGCTGTCCATGGGGCCCACAGGAGGGCTGCCCATGGGGCCCACAGGAGGGCTGCCCATGGGGCCCACAGGAGGGCTGTCCACGGGGCCCACAGGAGGGCTGTCCACAGGGCCCACAGGAGGGCTGTCCAGCCTTGCATGGGGCCCACAGGAGGACTGTCCACTGGAACAAGCAGGAGGGTTGTCCACAGGGCCCATCAGGGCCTCCCACTCCCACCCCTACCCTGCACAGGGTTCTGGTTCTGGTTCTGGCCCAGATTAGCAGATCCCCCGCTCCAGAAATGCCAGGGTTCTCCTATAGCCCTGGCTCATGTCACAGAGCATCAGCCAGCTTCCACAAGAGGCCTTGCCACCTCCCACAAGCCTGCTGAGGGTTCACAGGCTGCTGCCCCCACACAGCCAGGGACCCGCTACCCAGCAGGAAGGACCGCCTTCTAAACACACAACATCAAAATGTCAGAAAAGTAGCCTTGAAGTCATCTGGACATTCAGTCAACCAGTCAAAGCAAACCAGCTCAAATCACAAAGCATGTGGTTCTCAAAGGTGAGCAGATGTGGAGGTTGTGCTGGACTGGGCTGGTACTGGGTACGAGCAGGCGGGACGTCCCCTCAGACCCTGCCGTGTGGTCTCCATGCACCACAGCTGGGCCACGAGCCGCTCACACACGAGGGTGGCTGCTGCCTCTGCCTTCAGAACCGTTAGTCAGACAGCAGAGACTGTTTTCCTAATAGCCAGTGCCACCAACGAAGGAGCTGGTAGGACAACCCAGCACCACAGCCTTGGGACACATGAAACCGAGCAGATGAGTAGCTATGATGGCAGGGCGGCAGAACCCAAGACAAGAGGCTCCCAATTCTTTGCTTCCAACCAAATTGAAAGCCGTTCTCACTGAACTGCCAGCTCACAGACTGCCAGAAATAGCAGTAATGACAGACCACCTGTGGCTATTTATTTTGGGACCATGGCTTGGAGAGTACAGGCTGGCACCATCTTATTCATAGACAAGCTCTCTGTGCTGACTCCACACGAGAAGGCAAAGGAGCCCCGCTGCCCTGCTGTGCCAGCAGGACACATATTCCACACATCACAGCTCAGAAATGTCGTCTGGGGACCGTTCAGACTGCTTAGTACACCTTAAAGCTGTGCTCCAACAGTGACTTAACAAGTCAGGGAGGGAGTCGGGCGGTAGTGCAGTGGGTTAAGCGCAGGTGATGCAAAGCGCAAGGACTGGCGTAAGGATCCCGGTTCGGGCCCCCGGCTCCCCACCTGCAGGGGAGTTGCTTCACAGGCAGTGAAGCAGGTCTGCAGGCGTCTGTCTTTCTCTCCCCCTCTCTGTTTTTCCCTCCTCTCTCCTATTTCTCTCTGTTCTATCCAACAACGACGACATCAAGAACTACAACAATAAAACAACAAGGATGACAAAGGGAAATAAATAAATAAAATAAATATTTTTTAAGAAGTCAGGGATTCAGTGTAGAAACTTCTTACTATGAAGTTCTTATTTTTACTCATGACATTCTATTTGTCGAATAACTGTGACGAATATTGATACATTCCACAAAATCGGGCTTCTCAGTCATTCTGAGTCCACTGCTGACCAGTGTAAGTGACAACAGCATTGCCAGTGTCCTCTCCACCATGCAAAACATCAGAAAGTGACTCAGAAATACGGGGGTCGGGTGGTAGCGCAGCAGGTTAAGCGCAGGTGACACAAAGCACAAGGACCGGTGTAAGGATCCCAGTTTGAGCCCCCAGCTCCCCACCTGCAGGGGAGTCGCTTCACAGGCGGTGAAGCAGGTCTGCAGGTGCCTGTCTTTCTCTCCCCTCTCTGTCTTCCCCTCCTGTCTTCATTTCTCTCTGTCCTATCCAACAAAGATGACAGCAATAACTACAACAATAAAACAAGGGCAACAAAAGGATACGTGTGTGTGTGTGTATACATATACATATATATATATATGAAATACTTTTCAGAAATGAAACCTTATAGGCAGGAGAAAAAATATCCTACTTCAACTTATGTATATATTTATGCTGTGGAGATATAGGCTAGTCAAGCGTAATTAATCAGAATAAAAGAAGAGAACTGAATCTTGGGGTAACGTAGTAGAAACAAAAGACTAAGAGAAAACGGATTTTGTAGCATTGCTGCTCATCCAAATGGGACTTGCTAGCTCTGTCTTTATTTGTTTACTTATTTATTTTTTAATATTTATTTATTTTCCCTTTTGTTATCCTTGTTTTTTATTGTCGTTGTAGTTATTATTATTGTTGTTACTGGTGTTGTCATTGTTAGATAGGACAGAGAGAAATGGAGAGAGGAGGGGAAGATAAAGAGGGGGAGAGAAAGACAGACACCTGCAGACCTGATTCACTGCCTGTGAAGCGACTCCCCTGAAGGTGGGGATCCGGGGGCTCAAACCGGGACCTTTATGCCGGTCCTTATGCTTTGCGCCACCTGCACTTAACCTGCTGTGCTACCGCCCAACTCCTGCTAGTTCTATTTTAAAGCACAAGTGGTAGTATCAAATCATGGTGGCACTTAGTTATTTTTAAAATTGATTATTTAAAAAAAATCATATGATGAAATATTTTAAGTAAAATATTTGTAGCACACTGGAAATCATATCCTTTGCAACTTTATTTTTATCACAAAAATTTAGATGCCAACTTAAAAATACATTAACCTTTTTGCAGCACTAGTTTCCCAAACTCCCTTTGGGGTGTCTGTTCCAGTGAAGTGAAAGCCACTGGTGCTGAAGGTCAGCAGAGGCCAGAACCCAGCACATGCCACGTCTCTCCCTGTTCACTCCCATACCAGCAGTCGAGGGCGGTGGCCAGAGTCCTTCCTCATTCACCTATAGCCAACAGTCAAGATGTGAAACTCCTCTTATCACAGCAGTCACCCTTTCACTCAAAACCAGTGACTTCAGGATGTCAGTACTTACTGAGAAATCGAAGAAGCACTTGCCTAGGGGAACCTGGCCTCAATGAGCAGGCTGATGGTCCTATCAACAAGCCTCCCTGAACCTGCCCAGCACCCTCACTGAGAGCTGTGTCATCTCCTCCAGAAAGAACTCAGGTGCAGGGGCTGGGTGGAGGTGCACCCCCTAAGCACACACAGTACTACACGCAAGGACCCGGGTTTGAGCCCCACGCCCCACCTGTAGCAGAGATGCTTCACAAGTGGTGAAGCAGATCTGCAGGTGTCTCTTTTTTTCTCTCTCTAGCTCCCCTGCCCTCTCAATTTCTCTCTGTCCTATTGAATGAAGTGGAAAAAGGAAAGAGTGGCCACTAGGAGTGGTGGATTTATAGTGCTGGCACCAAGCCCCTATGATAACCCTGGAGAAAAAAAAAGAAAGAGAGAAAGAGAGAAGGAAGGGAATAACTGGCCCAGAATACATGTCCACAGTGAAAGGCAGTCCACACAGCAGGAAGGAACCTGCGCAAATCACTTCTGATGAGTGAGCATGACCCAGACGCTACAGGAAACTCAACAGCAAAAATACAACGTGCTGTAAAAACAAAACAAAACAAAACCCAGAAAACGCTGCTTCTCTGGTGAAGACACACAGGTGACCAGCAAATACATGAAGAGCACCGCAACACCACTCGTCATTGAGGAAAGCCCCTTCACCCAATGGGATGGCTCTTACCAGAGGAAAACCAAGTCAGAAAACAAGTGCTGGCAAGAATGTGGAAAGCTGGAGCCTGAGCACTGTCGGTGGGATGAAAACACAGGATCACTGTGGAGACAGAATGGAAGCTTCTCAGTAAATTAAAGATGGAATTAACCTGTGACCCAGCAATTCAAGTTCTGGACAGAAACCCAAAGTATCTGAAAGAAGGGTCTCAGAGATACTCGGATACCTGTCACAACAGCAGCTTACAACAGGAACCATGGAAAGGAGCTGCCACAAGCAAAATGTACCCACATGCAACACAGTGCTACCTAGCTGAACAAGGAAGGAAAGTCTGACTGGGTGATGTACGGATGAAGATGGAGAACAAAGATCCCACTCAGGTTACAGCAGACAAGGTGCCAGACAGAGGGCTGGGGAATAACATCATGTTTCTGCAAACAGATCCTGCCTGAGGCCCTGAGGTCCCAGGTTCAACCTCCAGCACCACCATCAGCCAGAGCTGAGCAGGGCTCTGGTCTGTCTCTCTGTATCTTTTCCTTTATATATCTCTTTCTCATTAAAAAAAAAAAATCACACACAGGAAGTGGAAGTTAACAGGGGCTAGAGGGAAGGTGGTGGTTGGTGGGAACAGACTTCCAGCTCTGTGGGCAAAGTGCTGCTCCATGGTGGTGGTGAGGGTCTGAGCTGTGTGAGGGAGCTGAGCTGCACCCTCAAAAATGACGGGCATGGTAAAGCTTCTGTCATAATGTGTTTCACCACATTAAAAATCAAGGAAAAAAAAACACAGGGAGAGAAAAAGGAAAGTTGGGGAAATGAGATGTCCATGGGAAGCTCTGATGAGTTTATCTATGCCTGGAGATCTGGAAGGGTGCACACACACACACACCCTGAGAAGGCGTGAGCGCTTATTACTGGATGACACATGACACTTTGTGATCGGGAGAAAAGACCAAAACAGTTTTGTCGACTATTGGGGTGCTGAAGATATGCACCCTCAGAAACCCTAAGCAAATCAGGGAGACTAACTGGTTAAAACCATTTAAGGAAACTGTCCAGTCATCAGCTGACTATCAAGTTAGCAGACTTCAGAATTTAGACATAACAGAGAATACTCTTCAGAGAAACAGCCTAGAAGTTCTTAAGCAGACAACAAACACCATGAGATGGAGAGTCTGGTCTCTAGTGTTTTCACACCATATTATTTAAAATGTTTACTTTCCCAAAAAATTACAACATACAAAGAAATATGGTTAGGGTTAGGGTTGGGGTTGGGGTTAGGGGTTAGGGTTAGGGTCAACTAGGAATATCAAAGGATACCACTTGGACCGCAACAAGACAGGATTAGAATGACTTTGGGAGCCCACCAAATCACTAGAGCATCCTGAAACCACAACTCTGCCCAGACTTCCAACTTTACTCAGTTGAGAAACTTCTCTGAAGAACAAGGAACATCAAAGATCACCTGAGACTGCAACAAGACGAGACTGGGAGTGCAGGGGTAGATAGCATAATGGTTATGCAAACAGACTGTCATGCCTGAGGCTTCGAAGTCCCAGGTTCAATCCCCTGCACCACCAGAAACCAGATCTGATCAGTGCTCTGGTAAAAAAAAAAAAAAAAAAAGACCAGACTGAGACTACTTTGGGAACCCACCAAGTCACCAGTGGGTGAAAACACATGTGGCTCATAGACAGAGAGGAGCCTAATGATAGATTCCTGGGGCTAAAGCCTGTTTCTGCTCCTAAGTGGCTGGTAACATCTGGCAATTTGCCAGTTGAGGAGCCACCTCTAGTCTGTTATTTTTTACCAATAAAAAGACTGCTGAAGGGAGGAGCCGACTTCCCTAAGGCTCATCAAATGCAACTATAGAAAGGCCTCATGCTACCTTAGCCTACAGGGAAGAAAAAGAACAAAAGAGGCTTTAACAGCCACTGTGCTTGAACTCAGGGATTGCGATAACATTGAAACAACTGTTATTTCCACAACTGTGAACTCTTTACGTACTTTATTTAGATACAAGTCAATTCTGGCAAGAGTGACCAGTGGACTTAAAAGTACTGAGAAAGGGACCTCATAACATACTATATAGAATGGTTAAACCAAGAAGAAATATTGGAGAAATGAACTAGGACAAAAGTCCAGTTAAAAGCCCCCCAAAGGTATAAGCACAGAAGAATGAGATCAACATCCAAATGCTAATTGAGGAATTAGTCACAGGAGTGAGGAAAAAGTCTGAAAGAATTTTCATCAGAAATGCGGAAACAACCAACAAGTGAGACTCTGAAAGAAAACACTATCTCAAGGTAATTAGAGAGTTGAAAGCTGAAATAGCTGAGCTAAGAGCACAACTAGCTGAACAAGCTAATACAGTATTAGAACAGGGCAAGAAAATAGCTGAGCTACAGAAAACAACAGAGGGGAGAGAGAATAGAATAAATGAGGCAGAAAACAGAATTAGCAAGTATCGGGCAGCCCCCTTGCTCCATCCTCCATTGCTTACATTATGGTCTATTTACATAATCATTGTTTTGCCTGAAAGATCCCCACCATGTTATCCCCTCAAGGTATTGCTAATTCCCGCCAGTTAAAACCATTGCAACAGTTGCTAAGGATGCTTCCACGTTCCCAGCATGACTTTTGCCTCTCTCCACCCCCTTTCCTAGCCATTTCCAATTCCGACTTGCCACTTACGGTTTATATCCCATAAAACCCACTTCTGTTCCCAGTTTTGCTCTCTTTTCTCTCCCGCGTCCCGACCTGGAGAAGAGCTGGCATGCAGAGCGGGAGGCGGCCATTGTGGTTTGGCACCACATGGTTTAACCTGCTGTGCTCACGCCTGACTCTGGGGCCCCGCATCAATAAAGAATTGTATTACCACACTGCCACGAGTCCCTGCAAGCAAGATTGAGGACAAATTAGAGAAAACTAAGAAAGAAGTAAGATATTTTAAAAAGAGATTACGAGGTACTGAAAACAACAACAGAGACATATGGGATGACTTCAAAAGAAATAATATACACATTATAGGACTACCAGAGGAAGAGAGGAGGGGGAGGAAATAGGACATAATAGATGAGAACTTCCCTAGTCTAGACAACATAAAAGACATAAAGTTTCAAGAAGCCCAGAGGGTCCCAAACAGAATTAACTGAGACTTAAAGACACCAAGACACATCATATTTAGAATGAAAAGAAGTAAGCATAAAGAAAGGATGCTGAAGGTGGCAAGAGAATAACAAAGAGTCACCAGGAGTCAGGCAGTGGTACAGAGGGTTAAGTGCACATGGTGCAAAGTGCAAGGACCAGTGTAAGGATCCCGGTTTGAGCCCCTGGCTCCCCACCTGCAGGGGGTTTGCTTCACAAGTGGTGAAGCAGGTCTGCAGGTGTCTGTCTTTCTCTCCCCTCTCTGTCTTCCCCTCCTCTAGATTTCTCTCCGTCCTACACAACAACATCAATAATAACAATAATAATAACCACAACAATGATAGAACAACCAGGGCAATAAAAGGGAAAAAAACAGCCTCCAGGAGCAGTGGATTCCTCGAGCCCAGCAATAAAACAAACAAACAAACAAAGAGTCACCAACAGAGGAAAACCCATCAGATTAGCAGCAGACTTCTCCACACAAACACTATAGGCCAGAAGAGAATGGCAAGATATCTATCAAGTGCTCAATGAGAAAGGCTATCAGCCAAGAATACTGTATCCTGCTAGACTGTCATTCAACTAGATGGAGACATAAAAACCTTCTCAGACAAGCAACAGTTGAAAGAATCAACTATTGGGAGTTGGGCGGTAGCATAGTGGGTTAAGCGCAGGTGGCGCAAAGCGCAAGGACCGGTGTAAGAATCCTGGTTTGAGCCCCTGGATCCCCACCTGCAGGGAAGTCACTTCACAGGTGGTGAAGCAGGTCTGCAGGTGTCTCTCTTTCTCTCCACCTCTCTGTCTTCCCCTCCTCTCTCCTATTTCTCTCTGTCCTATCCAACAATGATGACATCAACAACAATAATAACTACAACAACAAGGGCAACAAAAGGGAAAATAAAAAAAAAAATTTTTTAAAAAGAATCAACTATCACCAAGCCTGCCCTGAAAGAAGTTCTGTAAGGTCTCCTATAAACAATTAGATCACTATAAACATGGCATGTCAGAACACTCTAAAAACTACAATAATGGCATTAAAATATCTTCAATCTATAATATCAAAAAATGTCAATGGCTTGAATTAACCTATTAAAAGGCACAGAGTAGGAAGATGGATCAGAAAACACAACCCAACAATATGCTGTCTACAGGAAACCCACCTAACTCCACAAGACAAACACAGACTCAAAGTGAAAGGATGGAAAACTATCATACAATACAGGCCAATGGCCCACAAAAAAGGGCAGGAATAGCTATGCTCATATTTGACATGACAGACCTTAAAATAAATAAAATTAAAGAAGATAGGGATGGATATTACTTAGTGCTCAGAGGATCAATCAATCAAGAGGGCTTAATGATTATCAACATCTATGCACCCAAGGAGAGGCCATCTAAATACATCAAACATCTACTGAAAGAGCTACAGCAATATATTAACAGCAGCACAGTATTAGTAGGGGACTTCAATACCCCCCTCAATTTGAGAGACCATACAGGCATAAAATCAATAAAGAAATGAGAGAGCTAAATGAAGAGATAGATAAAACTACTAGACATTTTCAGAGTAAAAATGGTGATTTCACCATTTTCAGTCCATCTTGGATGGAGCTTGAAGAAATCATGTTAAGTAAAATAAGTTAGAAAAAGGATGAATATGGGATGATCTCATTCAAAGGCAGAAGTTGAAAAATAAGATCAGAAGAGTAAACACAAAGCAGAACCTGGACTAGAGTTGGTGTATTGCACCAAAGTCAAAGACCTAGGGGCTTGAACCTGGGTCCTTAAGCACTGTAACATGTGCGCTCACCCAGGTGCGCCACCACCCGCCCCACCCCCGACAAGACAGATTTTAAGACACAAATTATTATACAGAAAAAAACTTCACAATAAAAGGGTCATTTCACCAGAAAGAGGTAATTATTATAAATATATATATGTAACTATGAACAATGCCTCAAAATAAGTGATACAAAAGTGGACAAACCTGAGGGAAGAAGACAGGTGGCTTACCAAAGAACGTTGGTGACTTCAATGCCCCATTTTCAGTAATGAACAGAAACATGTCAAAGCCAAAGCAGGAAGTGGATGATGATTGAAAAATACAAATTACTAGTGGTCCGGGAGGCGGCGCAGTCGATAAAGCACTGGACTCTCAAGCATGAAGTCCTGAGTTCGATCCCTGGCAGCACATGTACCAGATTGATGTCTGCTTCTTTCTATCTCCTCTTATCTTTCTCATGAATAAATAAATTAAATTTTAAAAAAATATATGACTTACTACACCTAAAAGGCCATCCAACAACCAACCACACTCTTCTCAAGAACACACAGAGTGACAAGTGGTGGAAGAGTAAAGATGCCAGGCTCACTTCCTCTTAATATACAAAAACAATCGATTTATAAAAACAAAGTCCCTGACAAGCTGCCAGATATCAGGGGGAGCAGTGTCCTAGGAGGGGACACTGGAGAGGGAGGAGAAACTGTGGCTTCATTCTGTCCCAGGACGGACAGGCTGCTGTGATCCAGAGCTCGGCCCTGGAGGACTGATAGAAGTACCGACCCAGACGGCCTTACTAGTTACTTCCTTTCCCTCTCTCCCTCCCTCTCGCTGACTCTCTCTCTCTCTGTCTCTCTGTC
This sequence comes from Erinaceus europaeus, assembly GCF_950295315.1. NCBI lineage: Eukaryota > Metazoa > Chordata > Mammalia > Eulipotyphla > Erinaceidae > Erinaceus > Erinaceus europaeus. The sequence continues at coordinate 94,813,148 of NC_080176.1, read as the reverse complement.
TCTCTCTCTCTCTTTTTCCCCTCCAGGGTTATTGCTGGGGCTCGGTGCCTGCACTACAAATCCACTGCTCCTAGAGTCCATTTTCCCCCACTTTGTTGTTCTTGTTATAGTTGTTATTGTTGTTATAGCTATTGCTATTGTTGGATAGGACAGAGAGAAATGGAGAGAGGAGGGGAGACAGAGGGGAAGAGAAAGACAGACATCTGCAGACCTGCTTCACCGCCTGTGAAGCGACCCCCCTGAAGGTGGGGAGCCGGGGGCTCGAACCTGGATCCTTACGCACAGGTATGGGTGTCAAACCAACCCTGATACAGTCTTGTGGACCGATATTAAAGCACTATTAATAAACTACCTTAAAAGACTAAATGCACATCTTACCTAAAGCAGTTAAGGACTTCATGTGATCTCTATCAAAATTCCAATGGCATTTTTAAAAGAAACAGATCAAGTATAAACGGGACATTTTCCAGGGTATACCATATTTCTTCTTTTTTAATATTTATTTATTCCCTTTTGTTGCCCTTCTTTTATTGTTGTAGTTTTTATTGTTATTGATGTTGTCATTGTTGGATAGGACAGAGAGAAATGGAGAGAGGAGGGGAAGACAGAGAGGGGGAGAGAAAGACAGACACCTGCAGACCTGCTTCACCACCTGTGAAGTGACTCCCCTGCAGCTGGGGATCCGGGGGCTCGAACCAGGATCCTTAATCTGGTCCTTGAGCTTTTGTGCCACCTGCACTTAACCTGCTGCACTACCTACCGCCAGACACCCGGTAGACCATATTTCATGACCTAACATTCTCAATAATTTTTATTTATTCATTTATTCTACTTTGTTGCCCTTGTTGTTTTATTGTTGTAGTTATTATTGTTGTCGTCATTGTTGGATAGGACAGAGAGGAATGGAGAGAGGAGGGGAAGACAGAGAGGGAGAGAGACAGACACCTGCAGACCTGCTTCACCACCTGTGAAGTGACTCCCCTGCAGGTGGGGAGCAGGGGGATTGGAACTGGATTCTTACGCCGGTCCTTGTGCTTGACACAACATGCTGCACTACCGCCTGACTCCCTTTCTCAATAAATTTAAAATGATTGATACCATATAAAGTGTATCTTCCCATCACAAAGGGATGAAAATAGAAATGCGTAAAAGAAACTTAGGGAACTCACACATGTGGAATTTAATACCCTCTCAAGTATGAAAGGGAATAAATCACTAGGGAAATTGGAATATTTAGATTAGTGAAATGGAGATTTATTATACCAATAATTTCAGAATTCCACTGTAGCTGTGCTTACAGAAGAACTGTAGCTTTAAAAGTCATCTGAGGGGGTCCGGGTGGTAGTGCAGTGGGTTAAGCACATGTGGCGCAAAGGGCAAGGACCAGTGTTAAGTATCCCGGTTCGAGCCCCCGGCTCCCCACCTGCAGGGGAGTCGCTTCACAGGCGGTGAAGCAGGTCTGCAGGTGTCTGTCTTTCTCTCCTCCTCTGTCTTCCCCTCCTCTCTCCATTTCTCTCTGTCCTATCCAACAACGAACAACATTAATAACAACAATAATAAGCACAACAAAGCTACAACAACAAGGGCAACAAAAGGGGGAAAAATTACCTCCAGGAGCGGTGGATTCAGGATGCAGGTACTGAGCCCCAATAATAACCCTGGAGGCAAAAAAAATAATAAAAATAAATAAATTAATAAAAGTCACCTGAAGGGCTGAGTGGGGTGCATCTGTTGAATGCACAGTTACCATGTGCAAGAACCTGAGCTCAAGCCCCTTACCCATCTGCCTGGTGAAGCAGATATCTGTCTTTCTCTCTCACTTTCTTATTTATTTATTTATTTTATTATTGGATAGAGATAGAGAGAAATTGAGAGGAGTGGGGGAGACAGAGAGGGAGAGGAAGACAGAGAGACCCCTGCAGCCCTACTTCACCACTTGTGAAGCTTTCCCCCTACAGGCGGGGACCAGGGGCTTGAACCTGGGACCTTGTGTACTGTAATGTGCGCACTTAACCAGGTGTGCCACCGCCTGACCCCTTCTCTATCACTTTCTATCTCCCCTTCCCCTCTCAATTTCTCTCTGTTCCAGAAACAAAAAAAGGGGGGATGACTGCCAGGAGAAGTGGATTCATAGTGTCAGCTTCGAGCCCCAGAGATAACTCTGGTGGAAAAAAAAACTATATGAAAAATCTTTTTTAAAAATACCACCATTAGGTGGTCTGGGAGGTGGCGCAGTGGCTAAGGCACTAGACTGTCAAGCATGAGGTCCTGAGTTTGATCCCCGGCAGCACATGTACCAGAGTGATGTCTGGTTCTTTCTCTCCTCCTATCTTTCTCATGAATAAATAAATAAATTCTTTAAAAAAAACACCACCATTAGAAGCTAAAGAAGAAACGGAGTAACTCATTAACTGGAAAAATTTCACTGAGCAGATAGCAAGGTAGCTCGTCCAACACACCTTGATGTTTGAGGCTTGGAGCTCCCAGTCTTTTTTTAAAATATTTTATTTATTTTATTTTATTTATTTATTTTTTTAAAATATTTATTTATTCCCTTTTGTTGCCCTTGTTGTTTTATTGTTGTAGTTATTATTGTTGTCGTTGTCGTTGTTGGATAGGACAGAGAGAAACGGAGAGAGGAGGGGAAGACAGAGAGGGGGAGAGAAAGACAGACACCTGCAGACCTGCTTCACCGCCTGTGAAGCGACTCCCCTGCAGGTGGGGAGCCGGGGTTCGAACCGGGATCCTTGTGCCGGTCCTTGTGCTTTGCGCCACCTGCGCTTAACCCGCTGCGCTACCGCCCGACTCCCTATTTATTTTATTTTAATGAGAAAGAGTATATACAGAGGGAAAAAGAGAGAGAGAGAGAGACAGACAGAGACTAGAACACTGCTCAGTTCTGGCTTATGGTGGTGCTGGGGATTGAATCTGGGACCTCGGGGCCTCAGGCTTGAAAGGGTTTTGCAGAACCACTATGTTGTCTCCCCAGCCCAGAGCTCCCCTAGCACCACCATAAGCCAAAACTAAGCAGTGCTCTGGTGAAAGACATATTTTGTGGAAGGCAAATTGTATCAATCCTAATTCAAAAGAAACAGAAAACTGGAATAAACTTGAAAAAAGTGAATACAATGAATTAATAATTCTGGAATTTCCCAGGAAGAAAAGCCCAAGTCCAGATGGCTTTACCTGTAAATTTCAGTAAACATTTACAGAAGTAGTACTAATCCCTCACCACTGTTTCAAAAAGTAAAAGAGATGGGACATTTTTTAATTTATTCTAGGAAGCCAGCATTACCCAGGTACCAAAAAAGACATCACAGGAATAGAAAACTAGAAATCAGTGTTCACTATGAACAGACCCCAAAGTTCTCAACAAGAAGACAGCAGGGTCACATGTAACAACATATAAAAAGGTCTAAACAATCCGATGAGATCTGTGCTCTCCCACGTTCATAGCAGCAATGTTTCCATACGCCAAACATGGAAGCAGCCCAGATGCCCGATGACAGGTGAGTGGCTAAGAAAGTGAGACATATAATTTCCAGCTGCAGGAAATGATGACATCCTCGCCCCTGATTGATCTTGGATGAAATCATGCTATGTGGGACAACCCAGGAGCAGGAAAGCGAACCAAGTGATCGCACTTATAGGAGGAAGTGTTTAATATTTACATCAATGACCTCCCAGAAACTTCTTCAAGGAAGTTCATCTACGTTGATGACATCTGCTGTGCAACTCAGGCATCCAAGTTCGACATCCTCGAGGAAACACTCACGAAAGTCATGTCTCTGATATCTGATTACTGTAAAAAATGGCGACTAATCCCTAGCACTGCTAAAACGGTATTATCTGTTTTCCATCTACACCATGCCTCGGCCTCGCGTGAGCTTAATGTGCAGCTTGGCGATACGAGAATCCGGCATGAAGCCCAGCCAATCTATCTTGGCGTTACTCTCGATCGCACCCTGTCATTTCACGAACATCTCATAAAAACTGCAGCAAAGGTGGGCGCGAGGAATCACATCATTGCAAGACTGGCCAGCTCCTCATGGGGCGCGAGCGCTTCCACACTGCGATCATCATCTCTGGCATTATGCTATTCCACTGCAGAATACTGTGCCCCAGTATGGTTCCGTAGCCCCCATGTCCACTTGGTCGATTCCAAATTATATTCCTCCATGAGGATCATTTCTGGAACCATCCGTTCCACCCCGGTTCCATGGCTGCCAGTTCTTAGCAACATCGCCCCGCCAGATATTCGTCGGGATGCGGCATCATCTAAGTTCATTTCCCACGTCTACGCTCGACCGGACCTGCCAATATACGCAGATATCTTCGCCCACCCTGTCCAACGCTTGACGTCTCGTCACCCAATCTGGTCCCCTACGCCTACACTGAACTTCTCTGTTCCAGTCTCTTAGAAACAGAGTTGGCAGTCAGCTGAGGTTAAGAACAAACACCTCATCACAGACCCCTGCGAGCGTCAACCCGGCTTTGACCTGGCACGTTATGATCGGGCCCTCCTCAATCGCTATCGAACAGGCCATGGCCGGTGCACCGCTATGTTCCATCGCTGGGGAGCCAGAGACGAACTGCCCCTGCGGCTACAGACAGACTATGACCCACATAGTCAACGACTGCCACCTCTCCAGATTCAAAGGAGGTCTCGAAACTTTACATCAGGCTCAACCTGACACTGTTGACTGACTACGGAAGAAGGGCAAACGCTAGAAGAAGAAGGAGGAAGTAAGGAGAGGAGAGGAGGTGAAGCAGAGTCAGGCTTGGACTGGGTACAGCATGTTGCAGGAAGGTCAAGGACCCAGATCAACCCCCACCATCAGGAGCCAGAGCTGAGCAGTGGTCTAGTAAATGCAGCAAATATATCTATATGCATAGTGCACACACATGTGTACAGAAAAAATGAAGAATCCACAAAATAATTATTAGGATAAGTGAGATCAGGAAGATCGCAGGTTATAGTGCTAATATATAAAGACAAACCACATTTCTACACTCTGGCAACAAACACTTTGAAAATGTAACTAAGTAAATTTCATTTATAATCAATCACATCGAAAAAGATAGTGATTATAGAGTCAATATACACCCACTAAAATGTTAGCTACCTTTTTTTGTGGGGGTGCTATATAATTTACAAATAGTTCCTGAAACCTATAAACCTATACAGAAATAGAAGGGCCCCTGAAAATTTAAAAGGATTCTTTTTTTTAAAAAAAAAAGAGTAGAGTTGGAGGGCTCGCACTTCCCTATTCCCTATTCCAAGACTTTCAGCGTCATGCTGGCACTTAAGTAAACATACAGATACTGGTCAGAACGAACCCAGTGTCCAGAGAAGGCATCAGGGAGACAGCACAGCAGTTCTGTAAAGACTCTCAAGCCTGAGGCCCCAAAGACTGAGGTTCAGTCCCCGTACCACTAGTGGCTCTGTTAAAACAAAACAAAACAAACAAACAAAAAATGTGTGTGTGTGTGTGTGTGTCCAGAAAAGACTTTATATTTGTGATCAACTGATGATTGACAACATGTCGAAAGAGCTAAGTACTGGAAAAGTTGTCTCAAAGAGCGAAGCCAGGCTAGACACCCACATGCAGACAATGAGGTTGGACCCCTGCTCAAACTGCACCACACACCTCAACATGAGGACTCAGGGGAGCGAGTCTCGGCCTGGGTTAGGCGACAACTTTCACTTCGTGAAACCCAAAGCTGTCAACAACAGATGATAAAGGCAGGTCACCTGACCTTCACTTCAAATCATGCGTTTTTGTTTGTTAATTGCCATTGGGGTTATTGCTGGAGCTCGGTGCCAGCACTAGGAATCCACTGCTCCTGGTAACCATTTTTTCATTCATTCATTTTTTTTCTATTTTGTTTTTTGACAGGACAGAGAGAATTGAGAGGGGAGGGGGAGATAGAGAGGGAAAGAGAGAGACTCCTGCAGCCCTGCTTCACCATTCATGAAGTGTCCCCCTGCACGTGGGGAGTGGGGGCTTGAACTCAGGTCCTTGCACACAGTGATATGTGTACTTAACTGGGTGCTCCACTGCCTGGCCTGAACTTGTGTTTTAAAGGGCATCATCAAGAAAGGTCCAGCAGGTGTCTTAGCACACACATTTCCGTGTCCAAGGACCTGGGTTCAAGTTCCAGGCCACCACAGGGAGAATTTGAAGGAAGAAACTTCACAAAGTGTAGAACAGTGCTATGGTGTCTCTCTCCTTCTCTCTCTTTCTCTGTCTCTCTGTCTTTCATACTCTATTTAGAGGAAAGAAAAAATGTCTACCAGGAACAGTGAAGCACTAGGAACTGAGGCCAAGTGATAGCCCTGGTGGCAAAAAAGAAAAAATTAAACAGCTATCTACAGAATGGCAAAAAATGTTTGCAATGTTATGTCTAGTCAGGAACACACACACACACACACACACACACACACACACACACACACCTTAGAATGCAATAGAGACAAACACCCCTACTAGAACTTGGAGAAAGCACTTGACTGGACATTTCTTCAATAGCCAATAGCCAATAAGCTGTGGGAAGATGCTCTCTGTTCTAAGAAAAATACAAATCAAAGCTCCAGAGGGACCCATTCAAACGCACACCAGGTGGCTGCCATCAAGGAGAGACAGCAGAGTGTGGGCGGGAATCTCACAGGTCTTTGGCAGGACTGGCCGGGGCCCGGCTGCTGGGCCTCAACAGACTTTTCACGGTCACGTATGTGCTCTACTAGGCCTGCCACCACCAGCCCTCAGAGCCGTCACTGTGATTTCACCTCAGAGAATAAGCTTGTACACAGCACACTGCAGCTGACCAAAAGTTGTAGGCAGAAGCATGGTGCCCAGGGGTGGCACTGCTGGGAGCTGAGTGCCCTCAGCTCCTGCTCCAGGCAGACCGGAAGCCCCGCGGTTCCAGGTGCAAGCTGTGGGCATTGTGGGCTCAGAGGTGAGGATGCAGCACAGGGCAGGCCTCCACCTACTGCCGGCTGCCGGGGAGAAACAGGATGTGAGCTGAGTCCAAGCTGGTAGGGCCAGCTTTTCCAGTTCCAGAGGGTCCCACACCGTCTGGTTACGAGGACAGAGGGCAGCTCGGGAACAGGGCAGAACTTGCTTTGCTCACGCCCATCTCCACCCTGACCCCAGACTGTAAGGGGGGCAACCCCGCATCCAGTCCAGAGTGGTGGCGTGATGCTGGGGGTTGCCTGGGGCGGCCCTCCGCCCTCCGCCGGCACTCGGAGTCATCTGCCTCCACCACAGGGCCCTGCTCTTTTCCAGGTCACAGAGGTGGGGCTCACCCTCCTGGCTTCGTCATGGCCTGACGAGGTGCCACGGCAGACTCTGTTCAGACACCACCTCGTGAGCGAACACACCCAGAGCTGGCGGGCGCACACCTCAAGCCTGGTCAGGAGCTGCACGCCCACAATTAAGTCATCACCTTCCCACTGACAAGGGCTCAGGGAGGGCGAGAGACTCGCCTGAGACCACAGGCACGCGATTCAGGCCGCTAGTAAGGCCGACGGGTCCTGTGGTGGACAGCCAGCCTGCAGCCCACCCAAGAGCACATTCTCCTCAGGCCGGACAGGGTCTCAGTGTCACCAGCGCTCTGTGATCACCCAGCAGAAACCCCTCTAGGGGCATTCTGAAGACGAGGTTCCAGCCACACCACAGTTCAGGCCACACTGCCCCCAGAGAAACCATAGCCTCCCCACCCACCAAGCTGGGTGGTCACTCCCTCACTCCTTTCTTGGGATCTCAAGGGGGGGGGGGGTCAGCAGGTCACTGGCTCCTCCCTGGGGATTCATCCATTACTTCTTACATGGAGCCTCTGAGGCAGGTATGCTCCCCTCAGAGGTGCCAGTGCAGACCCGTGGGGGAAGCAACTCACCTGAATGCTGCCAGGGCCTTACTTAGCCACCCCAGCTGGTCTTCACAACAAAAGGCGAAGCCCATCCGAGGGACAAAGGTCTCGACGCTGACCCATCCACCGTCATTTCCTTAAAACACTACTGCCACTAACACATTCTTTCCCTGCACAGAAGTCGAGGTCATCTGCAGAAACATCCAGAAAAGCAGACCACACAGCCCTGGGAACACGGCCATGCTGGAGAAACCAGCAGGATTCAGGCCAGGCGGAAAAGGGAGGAAAACAGAAGTGTGGCATCTGACAGCAGCAGTGGGGCCCAGAGCGGAGCCGGTGGGGCTAGGAGTCACACGGGGCTAGGGCACCTCCGGGAGCCACAGAATTCGCCACTCTTGAGCCTCCTGAAAACGGGCGTCACAAGCATGCTTCAGGGACTGACATGGGGCAAGAGCAGGCCAGACCCTCGCACTCAGAGAACAGCACCAGCCCCTTTGTGCTGACAGCAAAGGTCAGCTCTATGGCCCAGGGCTACGTCCTGCAGGAGAGGTGTGGTGTCCTTCAGTGCTGAACACAGGGCACCAAGGGGCTGCTCTGTGGCCCTCTCCCTCACTGCCCTCAAAGCCTCCCATTGCTGGCAGCTGCTAGATACGGGATCCCGGGGACAGCACAGGCACCAGGCTGGCCAGGGTGCTCCAGTCCAGCCCCACGTGTGACTTAGCCCATGGTTCAGAGGCCTGCCAGCACCAGCCAGATATGCACCAGCTGCCCTGCTGGGGGAGCAGAGGATGGCCCGGACCACTGGTCTCAGTCTGCACTGGGCTCAGCCCTGGCCCAGCATTGCTCCCAGCCTCGCTGAAGCCTAGCTGACCTGCAGGGCTGGCCCAGCATTGCTCCCAGCCTCGCTGAAGCCTAGCTGACCTGCAGGGCTGGCCCAGCATTGCTCCCAGCCTCGCTGAAGCCTAGCTGACCTGCAGGGCTGGCCCTCCAAGTGCAGTGCAGAGCAGAGGGTGAGCCTCACCTGGGCTGAGCTGCTGTGCCTGACAGTCCTCACGAGGGAGCATGGACAGGGCTGTGAGCTGGGCCTGGCTCATGGCCCAGCACAGCCCATTTTGAGCCACAATCTTGAGGTCAAACTGCCCCTCACCCCAGGTCAGCACATGGGTAAAGGTTGTGGGTTCATTCTCTAGTGAAAACAAAACAAGTGTTTTCATGAGCAAGAAAGCAAGATGTAGATTCAATGAACAAGTGCAAAGGGAGATCTAGAATGTTCTCCTACTTTTCTATTCTGGACCTGCAAGACGCAGGTCCTGAGGTGGGGAATCAGAACCTGCATCTGAGCTGACACATGAGACGCAGCACCCCTGCTCTGTGCTCACCAGTGCCACCTGCCAGGGAGCCTGGGGCTGAGAACAGAGTGACGTGGCCATACATGCCACAGGCCACAGCCAGAAGTGGAGCAAGAAGGCTGCGGTGCTTGGGCGTAGGAGAGGACCGGGGACTGAGGCTGCAACACGGCCAGAGTGAGCCACTCTCAGAGCTGCTAGGGCGCTGAGGACTCAGACCAGAAGGGACACTCAAGTCAACTCCCTCCACCATGTCAGCTCTGCAGCTCCCTCACCTGTCCCCACACAGGCAACTGAGGGACGGACGAGGCAGCCTTGGAACAGGCCAGCTGATGAACCCCCCCCACCCCCCCCATAAAGGAGCTCCCAGCTCCTAGTGGCATTTCTGCTCCCGGGTCTCTGGGAAATCCAGATGCTCTGGCCTGATCTGCACCTCAGGTCTGAACACACAGAGATGGTGCCTCTGGGCTCCATCACCAAGGCACTCCCTGGAGAACAGCGCTGGGAAGCAGGGATGCTATGGTGCCTCCAGCCAGCCAGAAATGTGAGCAGTGAGTGGGAGGGTGGCTCGAGAAGCAGCCACTGGACCCTTGTCAGAGCAGCTCTGGGCCAATGTGTCCTGTGAGGCTGGGCAGGGACTGGGGTGCTGGGAAAAACCTCAGGACCCCAAGTTTCCAGGGTGTGGACAGACGGCTATGGAGAGGACCCCACTGGGACCTCAGCCCAGACCTGTGGCAGTCCCTTGGCCCACGCCTTCCAGGGGCCTGACTGCCCCGGGGCTTGTCCACACGGGGGAACTGGGAGCTGGGAGCCGCCCTCACTGTGGCCAGGGACCTGGAGTCAGGCGGTGGCTCCTCCACCTCGGGGGCTCGGCCGAGTCCCTGGCTGTGTGGCCTCCAGGGCTATGAAGGGGGTTGAGGAAGGATTCTCGGCAGCCACTGAGTATCGTCACAGACACCTCATCCACAAAGCCAGAGGATCAGAACCCAGCTGAGCCTGGCCGCCCACGGAGGAGGTGCTGTGCGAATGCTGCAGGTCCAGGAGGTCCCAGAACCCTGGCGGATGGCCAGTGCAGAATGCTCCTGCTGCTGTCTGCTTGAGCCTCTTCCCGATCAGGTCTGCAAACCTGTCGGTGCAGACGGCACGGCATACCCGGAAGGCTGGCGGCGTGCCGGCACAAGTGAGGGAAGCCACATCAGGCAGCTCTCTCTGGCCTTGGGAGCGAGAGCCGCCAGCCCACCAGAGGGAAGGGCGTAAGGGCGTGTCCACACCCAGAGACAAGATCTGGGGGCCAGAGGGGACATGCTGACCTAAGACACTGTCACCTCACCACTACCTGCATGGCTGGAAATCTTGCCTGTGGACAAGCTCCTCTGTAAAGCAATCAAAACAACATGAAGAGAAGAAAAACCACAGGGAAACACAGGCCTGCTGAGAGCCCGTGCTCACGGCCACGTGCCACAGAAAAACCCCGAGCGGCACAAGTCAAAACAAAGCCGTGGGCACAAGACAGCTCACCAGGAAGGGTGCCTGCTTAGGAACACTTGAGGCGAGGCTTGAGCTGGCCCCTTCTTTACTGTGGCATCTTCCTCTCACCTCTCTCCATCTCAAAAGTGCTGGCCTAGAGCAGTGAAGCTTCACTAACAACAAAGACAAAATATAGCCTGATGTTTCACCTTTCTACTCAGGGAAGGAGAAAGGATGCTGAGGGAGAGACAGATGGAAGGACAGAAAACAGGTGATGGCCTGACAGAAAAAGACTTCCTCAAAGAAAACTGAACACTAGACTCAACGTCTTAAGAAGCATGTATGCTTTCCACTTCCGGAAATTTGTCCCGAAGAAAGAATAGCAATTCTCCGTGGATTCAACAGGAGATCCCTGTATACAGACACACAGCACATCTTTCTGATGCCACAGCAATGTCTGTTAGACAGTCAGGAATGGCTAAAAAGTTTTGTTCAGTCAGTAGAGTACTGTGCAGTTATTTCCAAGACCCCTAAGAACACTAGTGAGGGAGAGAGCAGCGCACTGCCTGCAGGTGGACGGGCATGTGGCGGACGGTGTGGCACAGGCCCCGTGAGGGAGACCCCTCTGGGAGGAAACCCACTGTGCAGCCCACACAGCCCAGCCTCACGCCCAGCCCCCACCACACTGGAGGACACTTCGGGACTGTGGTGCCTTCTTTACCTCCTCTGTCTCTTCCTCTCTGTCTGAAAAAGTCAGCTCAGAACAGCGAAACCTTGGCAACCAAAAAAGGGGCAATATGGCAGAGAAAGTGAGCACGATGAGGCAGATGGGTACACACACACAGCACACGTATACACACGTGCAACCAGTGTGCACAGACAAGCAAGACTGATGTGCACACAACATAAACATGCAACCTGAGGGACACATATGTGTGTGAACACATGTGCCCATGCACATACAGCTGGGTGATAATGGTGGACAGAGGCTCATATTTGCAGACGGGAATCACCCCTTTGTCTCTGTCTTCTAAAGTCTCCACAGTGACAACGTGAATCCAAAATGCCCCCTCTGTTAAAGAAAGCAGTGAGAACCCTCCACAGGGCTATTGCCCACCTGGTGGGCCCGGCTCTGATGTGAACTGGGCCCATCTGGCAGAGGTGGTCAAGACCATCAGGGCAGAGCCAGGGGGTCAGGGCTGAGACTCCAGGGCAGGGCCGGGGGCCAGGGCTGAGACTCCAGGGCAGGGCCGGGGGCCAGGGCTGAGACTCCAGGGCAGAGCCGGGGGTCAGGGCTGAGACTCCAGGGCAGGGCCGGGGGCCAGGGGCTGTGACCAGGGCACCTGGAGAATTGGCTGAGACTTGAGGGAGAGGGTCTGCAAAGGCCACTGCCCAGAGCTGCAGGACAGAGCCCGAGGCAGAGTTGAGTGTTCAGGGCTGTGTGTGCGTCCGGGGAACCGGGGTGTGGGGGCAGGGTGTGTCCAGGGTGTGTGGGGGGAGGCTGAAGGTAGAGCCCGATGTGTCAGGAGGTGTGCGTGGGGGGTGGTGTGGGGAAAGGCTCTGATCAGAACTAGATCTGAGGTGCCCCTGCAGGAGCCCTGGACTGTGGGCGCTCTGGGGTCACCCCAGGTAGACAGGCCCCAGGGTGGCCATGCGTGGGGACAGGAACCCCACAGGCTTCTGGGACTCTGGGACGCTCAAATTAAGTTATCAGGGCACTGGCGCGGGGTACAGGGGTCGCCCTCCCCAGGCCCCAAAGAGGGAGAGTACCTTCTGGGGGGGCGAGCTATAGGCACTGGGGTTTACCAGACTGACCCGAGACCCCAAGGGCCTCCACCTTTAGGCTTAAGTCCCACATAAACTGGGGTAAGAGGCGGCCTGCTTCTGCTTCTGGGGTGCAGTGGGACCCGGTGTTGTCCCCAAGGCCACAGGCCCTCCTCCCGGACCAGAGACCCTCGGAGACAAAAGCTTTCTTCGTGAGGGGCCGCCCCCGCCAGGGCCGGCGCGCCAGATGCTATCAGCCAATTACCCCAGCGCCGCAGCGAGTCGGGGCACGCCGGCCGGGAGGGGCGCGGGGCCGCGGGGGGCGGGGGGCGGACACGCAGGCCGGGAGGGGCGCGCGGCGTGGGAGGGGGCTCGAGCCGGGAGGGGCGCCGTACCGGTGGGGGAACGTGGGCGGAGAGGGGCGCTGGGCTGGGGGCGGCCCGGGGTGGGGGTGCGTGACTGGGGAGACACGCCGGCGGGGAGCGGCGCCGGGCCTGGGCTGGGAGCAGGGGGCACGCTGACCGCAGGCGGGGGTGCAGGGCAGGGGTTGGCCGGGGGCGGCTGGGCCCGGAGGCGCGCCCGCGGAGGTCGGGCCCAGCGCGCGGGGGTCGGAGCTGGGGACCCTGGTCGCCTCCCCGTTGCGGGCCCGGGCTGGTCCGCAGCCTAGGCAGGGACGCGGTCGCCCTCCCCGCAGCTCCCACCGCCCGGGTGGCCCCGGAAACGCCGCCCCCCACCCTCCCGCAGCGCGCCGGGTCGCCCGGCTCCGGAACAAAGAGCCGCTCCCGCGGGGGGCTCTCGACTCCCGGCTCCCCTCGCCCCGCGCCCCCGATCCCGGCTCCGCGGCCAGATCCTCGGGCACCAGCTTTGTGAAGGCGCCGGCGGGTGGCGGCGACACTCCTTGTCCATCCCGGGGCGCCTCTGTGCCCCGGCCGCCCGTCCCCCGGCGCCGCCGGCGTCACCGCACCCCGACCCGTGGGCACTGCGTCCTGGGCTGCGCCCCCCGCCCGCGCCCACCATTCATTCCGCCGCGCCGGGCTCACCTTGCTCTTGACTTCCACCGCGCTGCCGTCGTAGAAGCGCAGGGTCTGAGACTTGTGGAAGCTCCGGTTCATGGTTCCGGCCCGCTCAGCCCAGCCCGAGCCCGGGGTTGCAGAAGGACGCTGGGGGCGGCGCCCCCGCCGCGGCCCCCGGCCCCGCTGCCCGCCGCCCCGCCGCTCCGAGTGCGGCCGCCCTAGCTGGGCTGGCCGCGCGCCTGGGCACTCGGGGGCCGCGCGGGAGGAGCGGGGACGGCCCGCGACAGGGACCCGCCCCCGGATCCCCGGGACCCGCCTAGGGCCCTAGAACCCGCCTCTGAGCACTAAAGGCCCGGCCCCTGAGCCAGAAGAACCCGCCTTGAGCCCCAGGATCCGGCCCCTGGGCCAGAAGAACTCGCCTTGAGCCCCAGGATCCACCCCTGGAGCCCCGGGACCCGCCCTGGGCTCCTGATCCCCCGGGACCTGCCCAGTACTCAAGACGCACTCCCAGAGCCCCAAGAACCCACCCAGCGCCCCAGGATCCACCCGTGAGCCCCAGGGTCTCGCCCGTGCAATGAGACCCGCCCCCTGAAACCCAAGGACCCGCCATGGACCCTAGGACCAGTTTATGAACCCAAGCACCCGCCCTGCGCCCCAAGATCCGCCCCCTGAGCCCCAAGGTTCCACCCTGCCCCTGGATCGGGCCCTAGAGTCCAAAAGACCTGCCCAGCGCCTCGCACCCGGGAGTCAGCCTCCGAAGTCTCAAGGGCCTACCCCAGGAGCCCCAAGGACCCGCCCTTGAGCCCCAAGGACCCGCCCCTGAGCCCAAAGACCCGCCCTTGAGCCCAAACACACGCCCCTTAGCCCCAAGGACCCGCCCCTGAGCCCAAAAACCCGCCACTGAGCCAAGGACCCGCCCCAGAGCCCAAGGACGCGCCCCTGAGCCCCAAGGACACGCCCCTGAGCCCAAGACCCGCCCCTGAGCCCAAAGACCCGCCCTTGAGCCCAAACACACGCCCCTGAGCCCCAAGGACCCGCCCTTGAGCCCAAAAACCCGCCCCTGAGACCCAAGGACCCGCCCCTGAGCCCCAAGGACCCGCCCTTGAGCCCAAAAACCCGCCCCTGAGCCCAAGGACCCGCCCCTGAGCCCCAAGGACCCGCCCTTGAGCCCCAAGACCCGCCCCTGAGCTCCAAGGACCCGCCCCTGAGCCCCAAGGACCCGCCGCTGAGCCCCAAGGACCCGCCCCTGAGCCCAAGGACCCGCCTCTGAGCCCAAGATCCGCCCCTGAGCCCAAAGACCCGCCCTTGAGCCCCAAAAAACACCCCTGAGCCCCAAGGACCCGCCCCTGACCCAAAGACCCGCCCTTGAGCCCAAGGACCCGCCCCTGAGCCCCAAGGACCCGCCCCTGAGCCCAAAGACCCGCCCCTGAGCCCAAGGAACCGCCCCTGAGCCCAAGGAACCGCCCCTGAGCCCCAAAGACCCGCCCCTGAACCCCCAGGACCCGCCCCTGAGCCCCCAGGACCCGCCCCTGAGCCCAAAGACCCGCCCTTGAGCCCCAAGGACCCGCCCCTGACCCTAAGGACCCGCCCCTGAGCACCAAGGACCCGCCCCTGAGCCCCAAGGACCCGCCCCTGAGCCCAAGGACCCGCACCTGAGCCCAAGGACCCGCCCCAGTGCCCAAGGACCCGCCTCTGAGCCCAAGACCCGCCCCATGAGCCCAAAGACCCGCCCTTGAGCCCCAAAAAACACCCCTGAGCCCCAAGGACCCGCCCCTGACCCAAAGACCCGCCCTTGAGCCCAAGGACCCGCCCCTGAGCCCTAAGGACCCGCCCCTGAGCCCAAAGACCCGCCCCTGAGCCCAAGGAACCGCCCCTGAGCCCAAGGACCCACCCCTGAGCCCAAGGACCCACCCCTGAGCCCAAGGACACGACCCTGAGCCCCAAACACCCGCCCTTGAGCCCAAAGACCCGACCCTGAGCCAAAACACACGCCCCTGAGCCCAAGGACCCGACCGTGAACATCAAGGACCCACCCCTGAGCCCAAAGACCCGCCCCTGAGACCAAGGACCCGCCCCTGAGCCCAAAGACCCGCCCTTGAGCCCCAAGGACCCGCCCCTGACCCTAAGGACCCGCCCCTGAGCACCAAGGACCCGCACCTGAGCCCCAAGCACCCGCCCCTGAGCCCAAGGACCCGCCCCTGAGCCCAAGGACCCGCCCCTGAGCCCAAGGACCCGCCCGAGCCCCAAGGACCCGCCCCTGACCCTAAGGACCCGCCCCTGAGCCCAAGGACCGGCACCTGAGCCCCAAGGACCCGCACCTGAGCCCAAGGACCCGCACCTGAGCCCCAAGACCCGCCTCTGAGCCCCAAGGACCCGCAGCTGAGCCCAAGGACCCGCCCCTGAGCCCCAAGGACCCGCCCCTGAGCCCAAAGACCCGCCCCTGAGCCCCCAGGACCCGCCCCTGAGCCCAAAGACCCGCCCTTGAGCCCCAAGGACCCGCCCCAGACCCTAAGGACCCGCCCCTGAGCACCAAGGACCCGCCCCTGAGCCCAAAGACCCGCCCTTGAGCCCCAAGGACCCGCCCCTGACCCTAAGGACCCGCCCCTGAGCCCCAAGGACCCGCACCTGAGCCCCAAGGACCCGCCCCTGAGCCCAAGGACCCGCACCTGAGCCCAAGGACCCGCCCCTGAGCCCAAGGACCCGCACCTGAGCCCCAAGACCCGCCCCTGAGCTCAAAGACCCGCCCCTGAGCCCCAAGGACCCGCCCCTGACCCTAAGGACCCGCACCTGAGCCCAAGGACCCGCACCTGAGCCCCAAGGACCCGCACCTGAGCCCCAAGGACCCGCACCTGAGCCCCGAGACCCGCCTCTGAGCCCCAAGGACCCGCAGCTGAGCCCAAGGACCCGCCCCTGAGCCCCAAGGACCCGCCCCTGAGCCCCAAAGACACGCCCCTGAGCCCCCAGGACCCGCCCCTGAGCCCAAAGACCCGCCCTTGAGCCCCAAGGACCCGCCCCTGACCCTAAGGACCCGCCCCTGAGCCCAAAGACCCGCCCTTGAGCCCCAAGGACCCGCCCCTGACCCTAAGGACCCGCCCCTGAGCCCCAAGGACCCGCCCCTGAGCCCCAAGGACCCGCCCCTGAGCCCCAAGGACCCGCCCCTGAGCCCCAAGGACCCGCCCCTGAGCCCAAGGACCCGCCCCTGAACCCCAATGACCCGCCCCTGAGCCCAAAGACCCGCCCCTGAGCCCCAAGGACCCGCCCCTGACCCTAAGGACCCGCCCCTGAGCACCAAGGACCCGCACCTGAGCCCCAAGGACCTGCACCTGACCCTGAGGACCCGCCCCTGAGCACCAAGGACCCGCCCCTGAGCCCCAAGGACCCGCACCTGACCCTAAGGACCCGCCCCTGAGCCCAAGGACCCGCCCTCACGCCCCTCTGCAACTCCTGCCCTCCTCAGCTTCCTGGAACCCCGCCCAGTGCGCCGCACACCCCAGGGTCTCCAAGTTCATGAAACAGTGGAAACTCCCCCCTTACCGCCCCCAGGTGCCCGCAGGCGTGGGAAGAACCCCCAGGAAGTGGCTGGCTGAGGCTGACCTCGCTGCCCGCCGTGCCAAGACTGGGGGAGCCAGAGCTCAGAACTACCTAGCCAGGGCAGAGCCCCCAGGGGTAAGGGGGCAGCCCCCAACACTGGCCTGAGTGCGGCAGTGCCAACGGGTAAACAGCAGCAGCGCAGGCCCCCAGGCCCCCATTCCTGAGGGGGTCCTGGCCCTCTGCGCGCCATCTTCTGTGGGCTCACTCCTCCCGCCCCAGCACAGTCAGCAGAGGGGGTGGGTAGGGCCGCAGCACCCAGGCTGGCAGTTGTGTCCCTGCTCCCGCTGCGCTGCAGGGAGACTCACGCTGCATTCATGCCAGCAAGCTCTGGGGCCAACCCTCAGCCGGCCAGAGGGGTCTCACAGGCCTGAACACAAGAATCTGGCCAAATTCCTCACCCACGCCTGCTGGGCACACCAGGCGGCCGGTGTCACTCCAGCCCAGGCTCAGGAAGCCCCCTGCAAAGGACGCCGGGGGGGGGGGGGGGCAGACCTGTGGTCCCCTCTCCCTCTCATACTCTCTCCAGGCTGTGCTGTCCCCTCGGCTCATGGGGCCTTGGACACAGGGTCTGTCCGGAGCACAGGGGCTCCACACCAGCAACCCTGCGCCCAGCCTGCAGACCACACCTTCCTCTGGCCGCTGCCCACCTGTCCTTTCTCTTTCTTCCCTCAGCAGCTGTTCTCTCCTTTGTCATCGGATTCCCTGGGCTCAGCTGGTTTGGAGCGGCCAGACTGCTTTTCAGGTGAGCCGGAGTCTGACAGGGAGGGACCCAGCTGTGTGATCTGGAAGAGGGGCTGGTGCAGAGCAGATCTTTCCTGCAGGAGACCCACCAGGGTAGACATTTGTGCTGGATCCCCCTCCAGATGCTCGCTGCACTGCACTCCTCACTTAGGGCCGATGCCTCAGTTTCCTCCTCTGAGGTGGAGGTCCCGAGGTTGTTCTGGGTGTGGGATGTGTGGACACAAGGACAACAGCAGGTCCCTGGAAAACCGTCCCCTGTGCCTGTGCTGTCGGGGCTTGCAGGAGCAGCACTGCAGGAGGGCAGAGGGAGGGCAGCAGCAGACCCACAGCAGGGCCTTTGGCCTTTGGCTGGGCCTGGGGAGAGCCTGGAGGACACGTGCATTGGCCTGTGGGGGCTGAGCTGAGCCGTGCTGGCAGGTGGGCACACGCTGAGCAGAAGACTCCTGCGGCTGGGGCCGAGACCCAGGCCTTTGCGTGGAGAAGCGCACAGAGATTCCTTTAGCCTGTGGGAGCTGTGGATCCACTGTTTGCTTAGTGGCAGGCATGCGTGTGCTGGGAGGACACATCTCAGCACACACAGAGGACGGGAGAAGCCGGCAGGGGGCTGTGGCCTGACCCACAGAGGTGGCAGCAGCACCAGGCAGCAGCTCTGCCTCCAGATCCAGCACAGCATCCACACGGCACTCACACCTCCACAGCACAGTTCTAGAAGTTCAGTTGGAGAGGAGTGCCCCAGAACATGCCCACCTGGGAAGAGCTACACAGAAAAGCGGTCTGGGGGAGTCGGGCGGTAGCACAGCGGGTTAAGTGCAGGTGGTGCAAAGCGCAAGGACCGGTATAAGGATCCCGGTTTGAGCCCCCGGCTCCCCACCTGCAGGGGAGTCGCTTTGCAGGCGGTGAAGCAGGTCTGCAGGTGTCTGTCTTTCTCTCCCCCTCTGTATTCCCCTCCTCTCTCCATTTCTCTGTCCTATCCAACAATGATGACATCAATAACAACAATAACAACTACAACAAGCACAACAACAAGGGTAACAAAATGGGAAAAGTAGTCTCCAGGAGCAGTGGATTCGTAGCGAGCCCCAGCAATAACCCTGAAAGCAAAAAGAAAAAGAAAAGTGGGTCAGGTTGGCCCTGGGCAGACCCCCACAGTCACCTGGAGTGGTAGCCATGGCTCTTGGCCTCCGGCCCACCTGGAGCAGACCCTAAAGGGCCCTGACGTCTGGCCTGCTGTTTCTGGCAGGTTCCTTCTGATGTTCATGGCAAAGGAGTGCGGGCACAGCAGATGGCTTAGGGTGGGGGGCCCAAGGGGTGACCAGCTGGGAGGACGCAGGCCCCTGAGTGGGTAAATGGGCACCACCCTGATCCAGGAGAGGGAGGTGGGGAGGGGGTAGGTGGGAAGGGGGTAGAGAAGGAGAGATGAGGTGGGAAAGGGCAGGTTGAGAGGTAGGTGACAAGTGCTGGAGCTGCTGTGAATCTGGACAAAGGCCTCTCACTGTGGGTCCATATCTGGGACTCCCAGAACAAAGCCTGGGGCCGGGCAGTGGCACACCCAGTGAAGTGTACACAGTACAGTGCACAAGAATCTGGGTTCAAGCCCCTGGTCCCCACCTGTAGGGAGAAAGCTTCACGAGTGGTGGAAGTGGGGCTGCAGGTATCTCTCTGTCTCTCTCCCCTCCTCGCTCAGTTTCTCTTTCTTTCTTTCTTGATAATAAGTAATAAGTAAATAATAATATTAAAGAAACAAAGCAGGCACCCATGCCAAGACTCACTGCTGAGCACCAGCTGACACCACACAGTCCTCACTTTGCTGGTCTCTAGGTGTCTTGCAATTCAAGCAAACCAGTGTGGGGCGCTGGCCAGACACAGCTGGGTTTGCTTGTTGACAGAGAGAAGTGAACTTTGTAAATATAGCTAATACAGGCATGCCTTTAAGAAGCCAGGTCTCGAGTCGGGCGGTAGTGCAGCGGGTTAAGCACACGTGGCGCAAAGCGCAAGGACCGGCGTGGGGATCCTGGATGAGCCCCCCCACCCCACCTGCAGGGGAGTCACTTCACAGGCGGTGAAGCGCGTCTGCAGGTGTCTGTCTTTCTCTCCCCCTCTGTCTTCCCCTCCTCTCTCCATTTCTCTCTGTCCTATCCAACATCAACGACATCAAGAACAATAATAACTACAACAATACAACAAGGGCAACAAAAGGGAAAATAAATAAATATTTTTTTAAAAGTATGAAAAAAAAAGAAGCCAGGTCTCACTGTCCAAAAGAGAAGTCTCATAGGGGAAACTTGCTATAGACATAACAAGGGGTGGGAACTTCACAGTGGAATCTTTGATTTTGAAAATGAGCACCAAAAATACAGTCAAAGTGGGAACAATTTCTCTATTTTCTTTCCCGGAGTATCTGGCTGATTTCTTTTTTGTTTGTTTTGCCTCCAGGGTTATTGCTGGGTCTCTGTGCTGGCACTACTATGAATCCACTGCTCCTGGAGGCCATTGTTCACTGTTATCGGATACATCCTTGCTTAGTACTGTGGGTGCTTAACCTGTGGCAATACTACCTGGTCCTGTTTTCATTTTTAACTAGTATGAATGGACATAAAGTTAGATAAGATGAAGAAACAATGCTGTTAAAAGTCCCCAGATGTTCTTTTATCACTAAAATGTATATAAACAACAAGAAGGACATTGACCCAGTAAAAGAAAACAAAACAGCTCACCAGCATGAGGATAATGCAGGCGGCTCTGTGAAGAGGGGTTGGCACCGTGGACGCTCTGGGCTGCTTGGTGGGATCTGAGGACGCACACAGCGTCAGTGCTGCTGCAGGTCACGAGGAAGAGAAAGAACAGACCCCAGTGATGTGTTTAGGAATGCGGCAGCTCTCTCATGATTGAGAGTGTGGATTCCATCATAAGGAGTGGGATACCCTTCATTGTCACCTGCGGTATTCCACCATTTTTTAGTTAAATAAAGATTTTAAAAATATATTTATTTATTCCATTTTTGTTGCCCTTGTTTTTTTTCTTTATTGTTGTAGTTATTATCATTGTTGTTACTGATGTCGTCGTTATTGGATAGGACAGAGAGAAATGGAGAGAGGAGGGGAAGACAGAGAGGGGGAGAGAAAGATAGACACCTGCAGACCTGCTTCACCACCTGTGAAGTGACTCCCCTGCAGGTGGGGAGCTGGGGGCTCGAACCGGGATTCTCATGCCAGTCCTTGCAAGCGCAGATAGTATGAAGTGCAGGGACCCACACAAGGATCCCAGTTTGAACCCCTGGCACTCCACCTGCAGGAGTGTTGCCTCACAAGGGTGAAGCAGGTCTGCAGATGTGTCTATCTTTCTCCCCCTTTCTCTATCTTCCCCATCCCTCTCAATTTCTCTGTCCTGTGCAATAAAAATGGGAAAAAATGGCCTCCAGGAGCAGTGGATTCGTAGTGCCTGCACTGAGCCCAAGCAATAATCCTAGAGGGAAAAAAGAAGAATGTAATTTGTTAACTGTTTTTAAAAGGACTTGAACATAGATGACCATATTGGTGATGCCGAGTGGAAGCAGAGGGTCGAATGATTGTTGACATTCTATTTTGATCCAAGCAAATTTACAGTTGCTTGCACTAGTAGTCACTACCTGAATGCTACTAATATATATACTAATGCACAAATAGTGTGTACACACACATATATCTATACTAATGCACAAATAGTGTGTACACATGCACATATATACTAATGCACAAATAGTGTGTACACACACATATATATACTAATGCACAAATAGTGTGTACACACACACATATATATACTAATGCACAGTGTGTACACACACATATATATACTAATGCACAAATAGTGTGTACACACACACATATATATACTAATGCACAAATAGTGTGTACACACACACATATATATACTAATGCACAAATAGTGTGTACACACACATATATATACTAATGCACAAATAGTGTGTACACACACATATATATACTAATGCACAAAGTGTGTACACACACATATATACTAATGCACAAATAGTGTGTACACACACACATATATATACTAATGCACAAATAGTGTGTACACACACATATATATACTAATGCACAAAGTGTGTACACACACACATATATACTAATGCACAAATAGTGTGTACACACACACACATATATATACTAATGCACAAATAGTGTGTACACACACACATATATATACTAATGCACAAATAGTGTGTACACACACACACATATATATACTAATGCACAGTGTGTACACACACACATATATATACTAATGCACAAATAGTGTGTACACACACATATATATACTAATGCACAAATAGTGTGTACACACACATATATATACACTAATGCACAAATAGTGTGTACACACATATATATATACACTAATGCACAAATAGTGTGTACACACACATATATACTAATGCAGTGTGTATACACACACACATATATATATACACTAATGCACAAATAGTGTGTACACACACATATATACTAATGCACAGTGTGTACACACACATATATACTAATGCACAAATAGTGTGTACACACACATATATATACTAATGCACAGTGTGTACACACACATATATATATTAATGCACAAATAGTGTGTACACACGCACATATATACTAATGCACAAATAGTGTGTGTACACACACATATATACTAATGCACAAATAGTGTGTACACACACATATATATACTAATGCACAGTGTGTACACACACATATATACTAATGCACAAATAGTGTGTACACACACACATATATACTAATGCACAAATAGTGTGTACACATGCACATATATACTAATGCACAAATAGTGTGTGTACACACACATATATACTAATGCACAAATAGTGTGTACACACACATATATACTAATGCACAAATAGTGTGTACACACACATATATATACTAATGCACAAATAGTGTGTACACACACACATATATACTAATGCACAGTGTGTGTACACACACATATATACTAATGCACAAATAGTGTGTACACACACACATATATACTAATGCACAGTGTGTGTACACACACATATATACTAATGCACAAATAGTGTGTACACACACATATATATATACTAATGCACAAATAGTGTGTACACACACACATACTAATGCAGTGTGCACACACACACATATATACTAATGCACAAATAGTGTGTACACACATACATATATACTAATGCACAAATAGTGTGTACACATACACATATATATACTAATGCACAAATATTGTGTACACACACATATATATACTAATGCACAAATAGTGTGTACACACATATATACTAATGCACAGTGTGTACACACACTATATATACTAATGCACAAATAGTGTGTACACACACACACATATATACTAATGCACAAATATTGTGTACACACACATATATATATACTAATGCACAAATAGTGTGTACACACACTATATATACTAATGCACAAATAGTGTGTACACACACATATATATACTAATGCACAAATAGTGTGCACACACACACACATATATATACACTAATGCACAAATAGTGTGTACACACACACACATATATATACTAATGCACAAATAGTGTGCACACACACACATATATATACACTAATGCACAAATAGTGTGTACACACACACACATATATATACTAATGCACAAATAGTGTGTACACACACACATATATATACTAATGCACAAATAGTGTGTACACACACACATATATACTAATGCACAAATAATGTGTACAGACACACACATATATATACTAATGCCCAAATAGTGTGTACACACACACACATATATATATACTAATGCACAAATAATGTGTACACACACACATATATATATACACTAATGCACAAATAGTGTGTACACACATATACATAAAATTTAGTTATTTTTTATGAAAGAGGAGAATTAGAGCATCTTTCTGGCACATGTGCCAGGGACCAGATTTGGTGCTTCATACTTGAAAGATTTTTTCCACTGCACCACCTCCTGGGCTGCCCAAATTCAAGGCATTTATTATAACACTTGAAGATCTATGTCTAAAGACCAAATGAGAGGAAAGTCCATTAAAAAATCAATGATCAGTCTCAAACATTTTGCAAAGTTGATGAGCCATCAAAACATCAAAAAGTTAAACACATGTAAGTGTGGTGTTTGTTCAAGAAGATCAGGGACAGTGAACATCAGCATTGTGCCATCAGGCTGTGGCCTCACCCCACCCCCTAAGCCACAACAGTCTGGCTAGAACTAGGGAAGGGACAGGAGTGTCATGGCAGGAGTTGTGGGTCCAGCACCACAGACCAGGGTCCTTTTCAGGTTCATGGCGGAGCTGTGGGTCCAGCACCACAGTCCAGGGTCCTTTTCAGGTAACAAGGCCAGAGGTGGGGCCAGGGAAGGTGTAGGAGTTGAGGGGCAGAGGCCCAGGAGAGGATCAAGGAAATACACACTGTGGCAAGAACTGGTGATTGCACAATGGGACTCTATGGGTTCCCAGCAGACTGTCCCCAACCCCAGCAGGGAAGCCATGAAATTGGTCACAGGGCTCTGCAAGTTGAGGCCCCAAGGACTTTGTGCTCTGTTGGCAGAAGCCCAGTGGTCTGAGGGCTGGGCCTCTGGGCTTTGGGGTTGAGGCCATGGACTGCAGGCTGGGAGACCTGGAGCTGCCAGACTAAGACCAGGGTCCTGGGGCCCAAGAGGGGTAGGGGGGTGGAAGTGTGAAGGAAGAAGGGCGCGCTTTCCAGGGATGGGAACTTAGCAACCTAACTAAGCCAGGGGGTGAGACAGCCAGGAAAGGACGGCCACTGAGTCTTTCCGGAGTTGGGGGGTGGACATGGCAGCATGGAATCAGTCACAAGGGACTATAAACCAGTGGCCAATAGTCATGACCGGGATATTAGGAGAAGGTGCTGGGGAGGGAGCTGAAGCTGGACTTTAAGCCAGTCTGGGCTGCTGCAGACTAGGGGACAGAGCCAGGAGACAAGCCACGGCTGAGGAGCTGGGGCTGGGGCCCCAGAGCTCTGCATTCAGGACCTAGGAGCTGCAGGCTAGGTGGGGCCAGTGTGTGAAGATAATCTTGGAAGAGGATGAACCAGGGCAATGGAAACGGGGTGGGCTGAAGGGGGAGAGGGAGGTAGGGGACCGTGTTGTTGGCGAGGAGGGGTGAGGCATGGAGGGCCTGGGGAGGGCAGGAGTGGGTGGCAAAAGGAACAGGCACTGGGAAAGGGAGTTGAGTGGACGCAGGGGTTAGGGAAGGGCACCCCAGATGCATCAGCTGGGCCTGGGGCGGGAGTGAGGCCAGTGTGCAGAGGCCGCAGGATGGGAGGCGGCAGTCCGCAGCAGGGAGAGGCCATCAGTGGCTGGGGCAGGTTAGGAAGCTGGAAGCGGTGAGTGGGCCAGGTGCTGAGTGTTGGCACCGAGCTGGGTGAGGGTCTGGGGGGGGCACCTGGCGGTAAGGGCCTGAGAGTGGTGGCAGGGGGCCTAGGACAGGCTGTGGGGAAGGGATGGATCCTCGCGGCCAGGGGGCAGGAGAGCCAGGAAGGAAGAGTTGCGAGTGCGGTCAGGGTCCTGTGCACCAGACAGCAGCCGAGTGGGAGCGGAGGCCAGAAGGCGGCGTGGCAGCTGGGCTCAGGGAAGGACCTGGAGCTCAGGGCCAGGAGCAAGCGAGCTCAGCCCGAGCCACTGGGTCGGGTACCGGCCCGGCTTCACAGCAGAACCACGCCGGTGCCCCCGGCCCGGGGTGGGGGAGCGCGGGTTCTGTAGTCTCTCTCCCCTCTGGAAAAGGCGGTGTTGACAGCGCACACGCGTGATACCGAGTCTCAGAAGAGAGACCCGCAGTGAGGCCGGGAGAGCGAATCAAGCGGGCCCGAGACGCTTGGCCGGAAGGGTGTCTCGCCCTCCTCTGCGGCTGCTTTCCAGCAGGAAGGGGCTCAGTCCCCACAGGGCTGGCTGAGT
Source organism: Erinaceus europaeus (assembly GCF_950295315.1). Classification (NCBI taxonomy): domain Eukaryota; kingdom Metazoa; phylum Chordata; class Mammalia; order Eulipotyphla; family Erinaceidae; genus Erinaceus; species Erinaceus europaeus. The sequence continues at coordinate 94,787,370 of NC_080176.1, read as the reverse complement.
CCGGCTCTCCTGGAGCTTACCAACAGCCTTCCATTCAGAAGGTCCAGAGGGAGGGACCCCAGGGTGTGCGTGTCCACCCTGCCCCGCACTTTGAGGCTCCCCCCAGGGAACAGCTGAGCTGAGCTGCCCCCACACCTTGCTCCCTCCCCGCACGGCAGGGCCGGCACCCGGACCTCCCTCCAGAGATGGGCCCCTCAGAGCTGAGCCCCGGCGAGCGTGGAAATGCGGCTGCGGTGCGGGAGGCTGGGGCTCAGTCGGGGTGGGGGGCAGGGCCGCGACCCGCCAGAGCAGCGCAGCGCCGGAGCCAGGGCGGTGCCGAGCCCCGAGCGGGGCAGAGCCAGGACGGTGCCGATACCCGGGCGGTGCCGAGCCAGGACGATGCCGATACCCCTGGCGGTGCCGAGCCAGGGCGGTGCCGAGCGGTGCAGATACCCCGGGCGGTGCAGAGCCAGGACGGTGCCGATACCCCGGGCGGTGCCGAGCCCCGAGAGGGGCAGAGCCAGGGCGGTGCAGATACCCCGGGCCCCGCCCCATGGGCACGTGACGCCACGCGGCCAATGAGGATGTGGCGCCAGAAGCGGAGAGCACGTGACGCTGCACGGCCCAGGAGGAGTCTGCGCCGCGCACGCCGCACCGGCGCAGGCGCAATGTGGCCCCTGCGGGCCGCCGTCCGCCGGGGCCTCTGGCTTTTCCCGCAGCTTCACGGTCCTCTGGTTCCCAGGGCCGCAGCACCCCTGACATCCCGCCTCGGACGCGTGCTCGCCACCTTAGGCCGTAGGGGTTTAGGGGGCCCGGGAGGACATGGCGACGGCCGACAAGACCGGGAGGGAGAGGAAGAGGCGCTGGAAGAGCAGGAGCTGCTGAGAAAGGACCCTCTGCTACCCTCAGGGGCGCATCGCGTGTTCCTGGTTCACCCGGACTTCCAGCGCGGACCAACAAAGCAGCCGCCGGCCCGAGGTGATCTCCGGGAGGGCTGGAAGACCCTAGGACTCCTATAGGCCGAGTGAGAGGCGGGGCTATAGTCCATAGGCGGAGACTAAGTGGGGCGGGGTAACAGGGCTTCATCCTATAGGCCGAGTGAGAGGCGGGGCTAGGTCCCATAGGCGGAGACTAAGTGGGGCGGGGTAACAGGGCTTCATCCTATAGGCCGAGTGAGAGGCGGGGCTAGGTCCCATAGGCGGAGACTAAGTGGGGCGGGGTAACTAGGTTTCATGCTATAGGCTGAGTGGGGCCCGCCCGGAGGTGGGCGTGGCCTCTGGTGGGCGTGGCTCCAGGGCCGGTCCCTTTAGGCCTGGGCTCCCCAAACTGGGTCCCTTGGATCAGAGCCGCAGCCATCAGTGGATGTTCGAATCCTTGCTGTCTGGGAACGCCCCGTCTTGTGTACCTCACTCCGCAAAGGTGTCTCCTCCCACGTACTATTTGATAGAGACAGAAATTGAGAGGGGAGGGGCACAGAGAGGGAGAGAGACAGAGGGCCCCTGCAGCCGTACTTCGCCAGCCGTAAAGCTTCCCCCTGGAGGTGGGGACCAGGGCCTAGAACCCCGGTCCTTGCGCGCTGCAGTGTGTGCGCGCGTGACCAGGTGCGCCCCCGCCCAGTACCCGTGGCCTCCCACTTTTACTGGAAACCCCACCGAGCCCTAAGGCCAGGACAGACCTTCAGAAGGCCCACCGGACAGACCGCCCTCCCCAGGCCCACATCCCGGACAGACCCACCCCTGGGCCCTGCAGCCGTGAAGCGGGCTCCGCTCACGCAGCTCGTCTGTTCCCAAAGCTGAATGGCAGGTGGCGGAGGCCGAGGCCCTGGTGCGCACTCTGGATGGCTGGTCCGTCGTGGAGACAGCGGTGGTGCCTGTAAGGACGCCTGGCAAGAAGCTCATCTTCGGCAAAGGCGCCTTGGAGCAGCTGACTGGTGGGTGTCCTGTCCCCTCCTCCCTGTCCACCTCAGAGACACGGACTGAGGGCTCAGCCTGCTTTTCTGATGAGCCACTCCTAGGAACTTGGATTGGATGCCTCACCTGTGTGGGAACCGGAATGGAGAGCAGGGAGTGTCAGTGCCCTGTGTGCAGCCCCCACCCCCGGACCCCTGCCGTCCACCCCTAGACAACAAACACCCTTGGGCTCGGGACAGAATGAAAGCCTTGGGGTTCTCCCACGTGGGTGCAGGAGATGACACACAACAGCTGTAGTGAGGTGTGTGTGTGTGGTGTTGAAACACAATAGCTCACAGGAATAGGAAGCAGCAAATTGAATCACAGCATTACAGTTACCGGTGTTTCTTTGCTGAGGGAGTCCGGGCTGTGAGTCCTGCTGGCCGCTGTGTCCCCTCTCCACAGGTGAGCTTCCCACCAGCCACCCCAAATGGAGTGAATTTACAGGCGTGAGTGAACGGTCTCTGTTTCCGTGGCTACTTTTGGTGTGCTGCCTCCTCCACCACAAAGGCTGATAACTGCTGGGCTATCTGATAACTCTGAGCTGTTCACTCCCTTCTTTTTTGTGCGCAGCTCTGCGATCGGATGGCCAGTCTGCACCCAGAGTGGCCTGTTTGAGACGGGAACGCTCTAATCTTTATGGCCTTGGGATGGGAAAGCCAGCCCCACTCCCTGTGGAAGGCCTGTGGAATCTAGCCAGCTAACTATTTCTTGCGAACCAAACGGTTGCTCCCACACACAGCCGAGTGCATGCCGCTTCAGAGCCAGTGCGTTGCAAGACGCCCTCCCTCCCTATTGCGAGTCCTGACGGGAGCAAGGCCCCCACAGGCCTGTGGGCTCGTGACACACGCACAGGACGGGTGGCCTGGGCCTTCCACACCCCTCCGCGTTGGTGTGACCTCAGCATGAGCTCAGATCGTGGGTCACCAGTGAGCACACCCCGGCCTGTGGCACTGACCTGGCCTTGTCACCGTTCCTCCCCCAGCGAAGATCAGAGGCTGCATGGGGGCCACAGCTGTCTTCCTGAACGTGGAGAGGCTGGCCACGCCCACCCAGGTACTCCGCCGCGGGCACCGGCCGCAGGCCACGGTGGGGTGGGCGTGCGATGGGGCGGTGTGGGCGTCCTCCCAAAGCACCCAAGGCAGACACTCCTCCCTTGTCTTCTAGAAAGAGCTGGAAGCCACCTGGGGCGTGCAGGTGCTGGACCGATTCACACTGGTGCTGCACATCTTCCGCTGTAATGCCCGTACCCGGGAAGCCCGGCTGCAGGTGGCACTGGCTGAGCTGCCGCTGCTGAGGTGCCCACAGGGCCTGGGGCTGCTCCTCTGTCCTTGCAGGGCCCGGGGCCCTGCCCATAGATTCCCCCCGGGGCCTGGCCCCAGTGTTCTCTCCCCTTGGAGGTGGGGGTGGGGGTTGGGGGCGGGATACTGCCCCCCTCCAGCTCTCCCTGGACTGGGTCTGTCCCAGGCTCTGAGCCGCCCCTGTCCACCAGGTCCAACCTGAGAAGTGATGTTTCCCGCCTGGGTGGACGAGGGGGCAGCTCTCGCTGCATCATGGGGTCAGGTGGGTGTGACCATCTCTTCTGTCTGTGGGTGCGTCCGGACAGATGTCCCCCAAGGGTCTCCCTGGTCAGGGCTGCACAGGGAGTCTGGTCAGGGTTATATTCATTCAAATTAGAAATGAAAGGAGTCTCTTGGGGTGGCTGTGACATAGGACCCCAAACCAGCAACCTTAAGCCCCAAGAAGCATCCCCCCCTTCTGGAGCCCAGAAGTCAGTCATTCGGGGAGGCCTGTCCACGCTTCCTCTCCAGGGTCTGGGGGGGGGCCTCCCTTTCTGCCCCTTGTGGCCTGGGAGGCTCTAGGCGTCCCTGGGCAGGTGGCCCTGTCCCCACAGGGTTTCTGCTGTGTGTCTGTGTCTGTGTAGGCCCCGCACTCCAGGAAGAGTTTGTCCCAGACCCTCCCTGGTTTGCCTCTGCAGAGACTGTTTCCACAGCAGCCTCCCTTCCCAGACTTCTGAATAGGACAGGCACATGTCTTTTAGGGACCACTGCTGAGTTCACTCTGTTTATGTCCTTTCCTTCTGCAGGCGCTAGTTGAGTGCCCTTTCTGCCACTCCCAGCTTTGGGGGGCTCTAGGGAATCCCTCCCCTCCCCTCCCTTCCCCTCCCTGCCTCTTGTCCACAGGACTTCTCTGTGGCTCCTTCCTGGACTTGGGGTAGACTTGTCTTCTTCCTCTTCTTTCTTCTGTCTTCTTTCTTCTTTCTTCTTTCTTCTTTCTTCTTTTCAGTGAGCCTTAAGGAGGTCCCTCATCCTGTCTTGTAAACAGGTAGCTGTTTTTTTTGGTTTTCTTTTATTTTGATAGGACAGACAGAAATTGAGAGGGGAGGGGGAGGGAGAGAAGGAGAGAGAATGAGAGACACTTGCAGACCTGCTTCATTGCTTGTAAAGCTTCCTTCCTGCAGGTAGGGAGCGGGACGTGAACCTGGATCCTTGTGCTGGTCCTTGCTCATTGTACTGTGTGTGCTTGACTGGGTCGCCACTGCCCGGCTCCTCAGGTGCTCTTATATGTCCACACTCTTTTATTTCTAAAGACTTGCTTTTTAAAAAAATATTTAGGGTGTCCAGCGGTAGCATGGCGGGTTAAGCGCACGTCACATGGCGCAAAGCGCAAGGACCGGCTTAAGGATCCCGGTTCGAGCCCCTGGCTCCCCACCTGCAGGGGAATCGCTTCACAGGTGGTGAAGCAGGTCTGCAGGTGTCTGTCTTTCTCTCCCCCTCCTCTCTCCGTTTCTCTCTGTCCTGTCCAACAATGACAGCATCAATAACAATAATAACTACAAGAATAAAACAAGGTCAACAAAAAATAAATAAATATTATTTTAATATTTATTTTCCTTTTTGTTGCCCTTGTTGTAGTTATTATTGTTGTTGATGTCGTCGTTGTTGGATAGGACAGAGAGAAATGGAGAGAGGAGGGGAAAACAGAGAGGAGGAGAGCTGCGGGTGGAGAGCTGGGGGCTCAAACCGGGATCCTTAAGCCGGTCCTTGTGCTTTGCGCCACCTGCGCTTAACCCGCTGCGCTACCGCCCGACTCGCATGTTCACACTCTTAACCTTGTGCTTTTGTGCCCCTAGTCTGTGACTTTTTACTTCAATCCAGTTGCTGTATTCAGTTACCGTATTCATTAGAATTCTGGCTGTGTGGGATCTGGCACCCATTACCATCCAAGTCAGACGTTTTGGCAGGCATCTTAGTCAAGTGGGTATTGAATTCAGAAATGACAGGGATTGCCACAGGCAAGAGGCCCCTGGAGGTCACTGTGAGGACTGTTCTAGGCAGAGAGGCAGAAAGCGTGTCCGCAGACTGGAGACTAGCCCACTACTGCCAGGAGGACTCCTGTGGCCAGGGATCCTCTTAAGAGTCTCGAGGCAGCTGAGGCTTTCCACCTACGAGACCATCTAAACGGGCTTCCTCCTCTTCATGCAGCGAGGTCTCCAGCGCCACTGCTGCTGAGCTGTGCGCTCAGAGTCCGTCTCAGCGAGCAGTCTTCCTGTTTGCGAGCAGACTGGGCTTTGGCGGGAGATAGTGACACACTCACCCTTCCCACACAGGCATCTTGAATGTCTCCTTTGTTCTCTGGAGAGAGTTCAGAAGCTCTTCAAGGCACATGTGCCCTTTTATACTTTGGGCTTGCAGTTTCTTTCTTTTTTTTAATATTTATTTATTTCCTTTTGTTGCCTTATTGCTGTAGTTATTGCTGTTACTGATGTCGTCGTCGTTGGATAGGACAGAGAAATGGAGAGAGGAGGGGAAGACAGAGAGAGGGAGAGAAAGACAGACACCTGCAGACCTGCTTCACCGCCTGTGAAGCGACTCCCCTGCAGGTGGGGAGCCGGGGCTCGAACTGGGATCCTTACACCGGTCCTTGTGCTTTGCGCCACCTGCGCTTAATCCGCTGCACCACCGCCCGACTCCCCCATTGGCTTGCAGTTTCTTTTCTTTTTTTATTGTTGTAGCTATTGTTGATGCCATCCTTGCTGGATAGGACAGAGAGAAATGGAGAGAGGAGGGGAAGACAGAGAGGGGGAGAGAAAGACAGACACCTGCAGACCTGCTTCACCGCCTGACTCCCCTGCAGGTGGGGAGCTTTTCTTTTCTTTTTTTTTTTTAAGACTTTATTTATTAATGAGAAAGATAGATGGAGAGAGAGAGAACCAGACATCACTCTGGCACATGTGCTGCCGGGGATCAAACTCAGGACCTCATGCTTGAGAGTCCAAAGCCTTATCACTGGGCCACCACCCAGACCACAGGCTTGCAGTTTCTATAGTCTTGATCTGTTGCCGTGGGCTGTCCTTGCTGCCTATGATCCTGTAAGGGTAGGCCTGAATGCTACTATTTACATGTGGGGAGTTGTCCCACCAATATCCCTACATTTTAATTAATTTTTTTTTATTATCTTTATTTATTTATTGGATAGAGACAGCCAGAAGTTGAGAGGAAGGGGAAGACAGAGAGGGAAAGAGCCAGACAGATGCCTGCAGCCCTGCTTCACCACTTGCAAAGCTTTCCACCTGCAGGTGGGGACCGGGGGCTCAGACCTGGGTCGTTGAGGACTGTAACGTGTGTGCTCTCAACCAGGTGCACCACCACCTGGCCCCTGCCTACATTTTAAAACAATTATTTTATTTTTTTGCCTCCATGATTATTTCTGGGGCTCGGTACCTGCACCACAAATCCACTGCTCCTGGAGGATATTTTTTCCCTTTTTGTTGTAGCCTTGTTGTAGTTATTGTTATTGATGTCGTTGTTGTTGGATAGGACAGAGAGAAATGGAGAGAGGAAGGGAAGACAGAGAGGGGGAGAGAAAGACAGACACCTGCAGACCTGCTTCACCGCCTGGGAAGCGACTCCCCTGCAGGTGGGGAGCCGGGGGCTTGAACCGGGATCCTTACACCGGTCCTTGCGCTTTGCGCCATGTGCACTACCGCCCGACCCCCTAAAACTGTTATTTATTTGGTGTGTGATTATGGTGAGTTAGAAGATTACAGGATAACAGGGTCTAGTTCCATAGCTCAGAGTCCTGTCCCCACCCTCCACCTCCCAGGGAACCACCAGAATTCTCACAAGGCTCAGAGACACTTTGCTTGCCCTTCTCTCCTCCTCCCTCCCGCAAGTTCATGTGCATGAGTTTTCTAGATTCCACGTGAGTGAAATCGTGGGGTGGGGGTCTTCTATGGGTAGGCAAGTCTTGAGGCAACACTCACTTGCACTGGGTATCTTGGGGTTTCCTGGGAAGATTCATCTTGGGCCTCTCACCACAGTAGAGGGGCCAGAGGACCTCAGGCAGTGTCCGGAGGAGAGGCTGCCTGCCCTGGAAGAGCCCGCAGCTGAAATCTGCAGGGGCTGTCTGGGGGTGTCTGGGCGGCCGGGACCCCAGGCTGTGCCCATAGTGGCTGACCTCCGGGTCTGCAGGGGAGTCCTTCCTGCAGCTGCAGCAGCGGCTCCTGAGGGAGAAGGAGGGGAAGATCCAGAAGGCCCTGGAGAGACTGCGTAGGAAGAGGCAGCTCCTGGGGCGCGAGCGGCAGCGGAGGGAGTTCCCAGTGGTCTCCTTGGTGGGCTACACTAACAGTGGTGAGTGGGACATGGGTGGCCCCACCCCAGTGCTGGTTCAGGAGAGCCCCCAGTACTAGGTCTGACACAGAGTGAAGGCAGACCGGAGTGAGGGGTGTTGTCCCGGGAGGGGATGGACTCCTGTGTGTGAGGAGATGGTGTCCCGAGAGGGGATAGACACCTGTGTTTGAGGGGATGGTGTCCCGGGAGGGGATGGACACCCGTGTGACAGGATGGTGTCCTGAGAGGAGATGGACACCTGTGTGTGAGGGGATGGTGTCCTGAGAGGGGATGGACACCTGTGTGAGAGGGGATGGTGTCCCGGGAGGGGATGGACACCCATGTGAGGGGATGGTGTCTCGGGAGGGGATAGACACCCGTGTGAGGGGATGGTGTCTCGGGAGGGGATGGACACCCGTGTGAGGGGATGGTGTCTCGGGAGGGGATGGACACCCGTGTGAGGGGATGCTGTCCCAGGAGGGGATGGACACCCATGTGAGGGGATGGTGTCCCGGGAGGGGATGGACACCTGTGTGTGAGGGGATGGTGTCCCGGGAGGGGATAGACACCCGTGTGACGGGATGGTGTCTCGGGAGGGGATGGACACCCGTGTGAGGGGATGGTGTCTCGGGATGGACACCCATGTGAGGGGATGGTGTCCCAGGAGGGGATGGACACCTGTGTTTGAGGGGATGGTGTCCCGGGAGGGGATGGACACCCGTGTGACAGGATGGTGTCCTGAGAGGGGATGGATACCCATGTGAGGGGATGGTGTTCCGAGAGGGGATGGACACCTGTGTGTGAGGGGATGGTGTCCCAGGAGGGGATGGACACCCGTGTGACGGGATGGTGTCCTGAGGGGATGGACACCCATGTGAGAGGATGATGTCCTGAGAGGGGATGAACACCGTGTGAGGGGATGGTGTCCTGGGAGGGGATGGACACCCGTGTGATGGGATGGTGTCCTGAGAGGGTATGGACACCCATGTGAGGGGATGGTGTCCTGAGAGGGGATGGATACCTGTGTGTGAGGGGATGGTGTCCTGAGAGGGGATGGACACCTGTGTGTGAGGGGATGGTGTCCCGGGAGGGGATGGACACCCGTGTAACGGGATGGTGTCCTGAGAGGGGATGGACACCCATGTGACGGGATGCTGTCCTGAGAGGGGATGGACACCCATGTGAGGGGATGGTGTCACAGGAGGAGATGGACACCTGTGTGTGAGGGGATGGTGTCCCGGGAGGGGATGGACACCCATGTGACGGGATGCTGTCCTGAGAGGGGATGGACACCCATGTGAGAAGATGATGTCCTGAGAGGGGATGAACACCGTGTGAGGGGATGGTGTCCTGAGAGGGGATGGACAACCATGTGACAGGATGGTGTTCTGAGGGGATGGACACTGTGTGAGGGGATGGTGTCCTGAGAGGGATGGACACTCATGTGACAGGATGGTGTCCTGAGGGGATGGCTTCCCTGTGTGAGGGGATGGTGTCCTGAGAGGGGATGACTTCCCTGTGTGAGGGGATGGTGTCCTGACAGGGGATGGCTTCCCTGTGTGAGGGGATGGTGTCCTGAGAGGGGATGGCTTCCCTGTGTGAGGGGATGATGTCCAGAGAGGCTATGGCTTCCCTGTGTGTGAGGGGATGGTGTCCTGAGAGGGGATGGCTTTCCTGTGTGAGGGGATGATGTCTGGAGAGGGCATGGCTTCCCTGTGTGAGGGGATGGTGTCCTGAGAGGGTCTGTCCTGCATGTCCCCATGTGAGGCCTGTCCTGCATTGTGTGTCCCCCCCCCCCCCCCCCCCCCGTGCTCTTCCAGGGAAAACCACGCTGGTCAGGGCTCTGACAGGTGACTCTGCACTGCGGCCCCGGGACCAGCTGTTTGCAACACTGGACGTGACAGCACATGCGGGGGTGCTGCCCTCCCGCTTGATGGTTCTCTACATGGACACCATCGGCTTCCTGTCCCAGCTGCCCCACAGCCTTATCCAGTCCTTCTCTGCCACCCTACAGGATGTAGCCCAGTCAGTACGTGTGACTCTGGGGACTGAGGTCCACATTTCATCCGCTTCCTGCCATGGCTTGGGGGTGGGACCCAGCCCCACCCTCCCTCAGGGTTGCTGTGGGGACCCAGCTGTCCCCTCCCTCAGGGATGCTGTGGGGACCCAGCTGTCCCCTCCCTCAGGGATGCTGTGGGGACCCAGCTGTCCCCTCCCTCAGGGATGCTGTGGGGACCCAGCTGTCCCCTCCCTCAGGGATGCTGTGGGGACCCAGCTGTCCCCTCCCTCAGGGATGCTGTGGGGACCCAGCTGTCCCCTCCCTCAGGGATGCTGTGGGGACCCAGCTGTCCCCTCCCTCAGGGATGCTGTGGGGACCCAGCTGTCCCCTCCCTCAGGGATGCTGTGGGGACCCAGCTGTCCCCTCCCTCAGGGATGCTGTGGGGACCCAGCTCTCCCCTCCCTCAGGGATGCTGATGGGGAACCCAGCTGTCCCCTCCCTCAGGGATGCTGTGGGGACCCAGCAGTCCCCTCCCTCAGGGATGCTGTGGGAACCCAGCTGTCCCCTCACTTGGATGTGGGGAGGGGCTGAGGTCCTCACCTCATCTGCCTCCTGCACTGGCCCAGGGGTGGAAAGGGGAGCCTGCTGCGGTGTCTCACGTCCCACCTGCTCTCAGGATGTCATCGTGCACGTGAGGGACGTCAGCCACCCTGATACGGAGCTGCAGAAGGCCAGCGTGCTGTCCACCCTGTGTGACCTGTGTCTGCCCAGCCCGCTCCTCGCCTCTGTGCTGGAGGTGCACAACAAGGTGGACCTGGTGCCGGGGTGAGTGCCGCCAGGGCACTCAAGTGAGCGAGCCGGTGTGACTCACCACTGCAGTGCTCCCGGTGCCTGGGGCCTCAACATTGCCCTAATGGAGCTCATCTGTCTGATCTACCTGCCCCTGGGGACCCCAGCCCGTCCACATGGAGCCCCCCCACACACAGTAGGAGCTCATCTGTCTTATGCCCCTGGGGACCCCAGCCCATCCTCACAGGAGCCCTCCCACAGACACAGTAGGGGCTCATCTGTCTGATCTACCTGCCCCTGGGGACCCCAGCCCGTCCACATGGAGCCCCCCACACACAGTAGGAGCTCATCTGTCTTATGCCCCTGGGGACCCCAGCCCATCCTCACAGGAGCCCCCCACACACAGTAGGAGCTCATCTGCCTTATGCCCCTGGGGAACCCAGCCCATCCTCACAGGAGCCCTCCCACAGACAGAGTAGGGGCTCATCTGTCTGATCTACCTGCCCCTGGGGACCCCAGCCCGTCCACATGGAGCCCCCCACACACAGTAGGAGCTCATCTGTCTTATGCCCCTGGGGACCCCAGCCCATCCTCACAGGAGCCCCCCACACACAGTAGGAGCTCATCTGCCTTATGCCCCTGGGGAACCCAGCCCATCCACACAGGAGCCCCCCACACACAGTAGGAGCTCATCTGTCTGATCTACCTGCCCCTGGGGACCCCAGCCCATCCTCACAGGAGCCCCCCACACACAGTAGGAGCTTATCTGACTTATGCCCCTGGGGACCCCAGCCCGTCCACATGGAGCCCCCCCACACATAGTAGGAGCTTATCTGTCTTATACCCATGGGGACCCCAGCCCGTCCACACAGGAGCCCCCCCACACACAGTAGGAGCTTATCTGTATTATACCCATGGGGACCCCAGCCCATCCACATGGAGCCCCCCCACACACAGTGGGGGCTCATCTGTCTTATGCCCCTGGGGACCCCAGCCCATCCTCACAGGAGCCCCCCCCACACAGTAGGAGCTTATCTGTCTTGTGCCCCTGGGGACCCCAGCCCGTCCACATGGAGCCCCCCCACACACAGTGGGGGCTCATCTGTCTTAGGCCCCTGGGGACCCCAGCCCGTCAACATGGAGTACCCACACACAGTAGGGGCTCATCTGTCTGATCTACCTGCCCCTGGGGACACCAGCCCGCCCACATAGGAGCCCCCCCCCCCACAGTAGGAGTTCATCTGTCTGATCTACCTGCCCCTAGGGACCCCAGCCCATCCACATGGTGCCCCCCCCCACACAGTAGGAGCTCATCTGCATTATGCCCCTGGGGACCCCAGCCCGTCCACATGGAGCCTCCCACACACAGTAGGAGCTCATCTGCCTTATGCCCCTGGGAACCCCAGCCTGACTACATGGAGCCCCCCACACACAGTAGGGGCTCAACTGTCTGATCTACCTGCCCCTGGGGACCCCAGCCCATCCACATGGAGCCCCCCCACACAGTAGGAGCTCATCTGTCTGATCTACCTGCCCCTGGGGACCCCAGCCAGACTACATGGAGCCCCCCCCACACAGTAGGGGCTCATGTCAGATCTATCTGCCCCGGGGACCCCAGCCCGTCCACATGGAGCCCCCCACACACAGTAGGGGCTCATCTGTCTGATCTACCTGCCCCTGGGAACCCCAGCCTGTCCACATAGGAGCCCCCCACACACAGTAGGAGCTCATCTGCCTTATGCCCCTGGGGACCCCAGCCGGCCCACACAGGAGCCCCCTACACACAGTAGGGGCTCATCTGTCTGATCTACCTGCCCCTGGGGACCCCAGCCCATCCACATGGAGCCCCCCACACACAGTAGGAGCTCATCTGTCTGATCTACCTGCTCCTGGGGACCCCAGCCCGACTACATGGAGCCCCCCACACACACAGTAGGGGCTCATCTGTGAGATCTATCTGCCCCGGGGACCCCAGCCCGTCCACATGGAGCCCCCCCCCACACAGTAGGGGCTCATCTGTCTGATCTACCTGCCCCTGGGAACCCCAGCCTGTCCACACAGGAGCCCCCCCCCCCACACAGTAGGAGCTCATCTGCCTTATGCTCCTGGGGACCCCAGCCCGCCCACATAGGAGCCCCCCACACACAGTAGGAGCTCATCTGCCTTATGCCCCTGGGAACCCCAGCCCGTCCACATGGAGCCCCCCCACACACAGTAGGAGCTCATCTGCCTTATGCCCCTGGGGACCCCAGCCCGCCCACACAGGAGCCCTGCACACACACAGTAGGAGCTCATCTGCCTTATGCCCCTGGGGACCCCAGCCCAACCACACAGGAGCCCCCCCCACACACAGTAGGAGCTCATCTGTCTGATCTACCTGCCCCTGGGAACCCCAGCCCATCCACATGGTGCCCCCCCACACACAGTAGGGGCTCATCTGCATTATGCCCCTGGGGACCCCAGCCCGTCCACACAGGAGCCTCCCACACACAGTAGGAGCTCATCTGCCTTATGCCCCTGGGGACGCCAGCCTGTCCACATGGAGCCCCCCCCACACACACACAGTAGGAGCTCATCTGTCTGATCTATCTGCCTCTGGGGACCCCAGCCCGACTACATGGAGCCCTCCACACACAGTAGGGGCTCATCTGTCAGATCTACCTGCCCCTGGGAACCCTAGCCTGTCCACACAGGAGCCCCCCACACACAGTAGGAGCTCATCTGCCTTATGCCCCTGGGGACCCCAGCCCGCCCACACAGGAGCCCCGCACACACACAGTAGGAGCTCATCTGTCTTATGCCCCTGGGGAGCCCAGCCCATCCACACAGGAGCCCCCCCCACACAGTAGGAGCTCATCTGTCTGATCTACCTGCCCCTGGGGACCCCAGCCCATCCACATGGTGCCCCCCCACACACAGTAGGAGCTCATCTGCCTTATGCCCCTGGGTACCCCAGCCCGTCCACACTGGAGCCCCCCCCCACACAGTAGGAGCTCATCTGCCTTATGCCCCTGGGGACCCCAGCCCGTCCACATGGAGCCCCCCCCACACACAGTAGGAGCTCATCTGTCTGTTCTACCTGCTTCTGGGGACCCCAGCCCGTCCACATGGAGCCCCCCCCACACACACAGTAGGGGCTCATCTGTCTGATCTACCTGCCTCTGGGGACCCCAGCCCGACTACATGGAGCCCCCCCACACATAGTAGGGGCTCATCTGTCTAATCTACCTGCCCCTGGGGACCCCAGCAACACACAGGAGCCCCCCCACACACAGTAGGAGCTCATCTGATCTACCTGCCCCTGGGGACCCCAGCCCGTCCACATGGAGCCCCCCCACACAGTAGGGGCTCATCTGCATTAAGCCCCTGGGGACCCCAGCCCATCCACATGTAGCCCCCCACACACACAGTAGGGGCTCATCTGTCTGATCTACCTGCCCCTGGGGACCTCAGCCCACCCACACTGGAGCCCCCCCCACACAGTAGGGGCTCATCTGTCTGATCTACCTGCCTCGGGGACCCCAGCCCGCCCACACAGGAGCCCCCCCCCACAGTAGGAGCTCATCTGTATGATCTACCTGCCCCTGGGGACCCCAGCCCGTCCACATGGAGCCCCCTCCACACACAGTAGGAGCTCATCTGTCTGATTTATCTGCCCCTGGGGACCCCAGCCCGCCCACACAGGAGCTCCCGCACACACAGTAGGGGCTCATCTGCATTATGCCCCTGGGGACCCCAGTCCATCCACATGGAGCCCCCCCTCACACAGTAGGGGCTCATCTGTCTGATCTACCTGCCTTTGGGGACCCCAGTCCGACTACATGTAGCCCTCTACACACAGTGGGGGCTCATCTGTCTGATCTACCTGCCTCTGGGGACCCCAGCCCATCCACATGGAGCCCCCCCACACACAGTAGGGGCTCATCTGCATTATGCCCCTGGGAACCCCATCCCGTCCACATGGAGCCCCCCACACACAGTAGGAGCTCATCTGTCTGATCTACCTGCCTCTGGGGACCCCAGACCGTTCACATGGAGCCCCCCCACACAGTAGGAGCTCATCTGTCTGATCTACCTGCCCCTGGGGACGCCAGCCCTTCTACATGGAGCCCCCCCACACAGTAGGGGCTCATCTGTCTGATCTACCTGCCCCTGGGGACCCCAGCCCGACTACATGGAGCCCCCCACACACAGTAGGAGCTCATCTGTCTGATCTACCTGCCCCTGGGGACCCCAGCCCGCCCACACAGGAGCCCCGCCCCCCACAGTAGGGGCTCATCTGCCTTATGCCCCTGGGGACCCCAGCCCGTCCACATGGAGCCCCCCACACACAGTAGGGGCTCATCTGTCTCATCTACCTGCCCCTGGGGACCTCAGCCTGCCCACACAGGAGCCCCCCCCCCACACAGTAGGAGCTCATCTGCCTTATGCCCCTGGGGACCCCAGCCTGCCCACACAGGAGCCCCACACACACAGTAGGAGCTCATCTGCCTCATGCCCCTGGGGACCCCAGCCCATCCTCACAGGAGCCCTCCACACACAGTAGGAGCTCATCTGCATTATGCCCCTGGGGACCCCAGCCTGCCCACACAGGAGCCCCCACAGAGCCTCTTCTGTCTCACCTGCCTGCATCTGGGGGATCCTGTGGACTGCCCCTGTAGCAATAGCTATTTTCTTCCTGATTCCGGGGTGTCTTGATGCAGGGAGGGGCACTGGAGCTCCTCTCATGCCTGTGGTCTGTTGGCCTGTTGTGGGGCTGGGTCTGTCCCTGGGTTCCTGGAGTCACAGCCCCCAGGCAGGCACACCTAGGCTGCACGGGTCCGTGGCCCTTCTAGGTACTGTCCAGTGGACCCTCGTGCCGTGGCTGTGTCGGCGCTCCTGGAACATGGGCTGGAGGACTTAAAGGCCCGGCTGGAAGACGCTGTGCTGACTGCGACAGGGAGGCGTGTGCTCACCCTCAGAGTCCAGCTGCAGGGGCCGCAGCTCAGGTGTGAGGCCAGAGGGAGGCTGGGGGGAGCTCCTTGGCACAGGTGGGAAGGGTGGGAGTGGTGAGTGGCGGAGCCTGGGAGCACCTGTCTGGCACGTTCGTGCTCTCACCTGACAGGTCTCCTCACTTGTTTTCCCACAGTCAGGGTTGTGACCCCCCCCCAAACGGGGTGAGAGCCAGTAGGTAGTTCTGTGAGCACACGGGGACCCTCACACCCCAATAAAGGCACCTCCACCCCCACAGTTGGCTACACACGGAGGCCACAGTGCAGGAAGTGGACGTCCATCCTGAGGCCGCCGTGGCTGATGTCAAGGTCATCATAACCAACTCTGCCTATGGAAAGTTCAGGAAGCTATTTCCAGCGTGAGAGGGCAGTGCCATCTCAGCCCCTGGGCTGTGTGGCCATTGCCTCTGGAGTATCCTCCCACGCTCCCTGAGTGCAGAGGCTGGAGCCCCACCCAAGTCAGAGGGTGCCCTCTGGACCACATGGAGGCTTGGGGTGTCCTGTTGCCAGGGTCCCACAGCTGCACGACAGCCCAGGCCCTGCTGTCTGCAAACCTGCCTGTCCGCCTCCTCCCCAGCCACACCGGCTCATTCTCTGCCCAGCAGTGTGGTCACCAGTTCCCCACAGGAGGCCTCACTTTCTCCCACAGTGCTGTCAGGCCAGGAAATAAATACAAGGTTCCCTGGACACCTGGAAAGTCCTTGACTGCGGTGCATCCTGACTAGCTGACCAGAAAAGAGAGGCCTGATGAATTGGGGGGTGGGGAAGGATGTGTTTAGAAAAGAAATTATTTAATTTATTCTTGCATAGAGAATTCCTGTGTTCTTTTCAATCTAACTTAATCTTTGAAGTAGATTCATGTTCTTTTACTCTATAGAAATCTTAATTTCCCATAAATGTTAAAATGTCGGGGAATTTTTGAAGTCTGTATAAATACAGTCCCTTCACTATTCTGTCTTAATTTGGTTTCTTGTGGTTTCTTCTAGTTCACAATTTATGAAAAGCCTTGATCTAGTTTTCCCACAAGAGTTTCAGACACACATTGTGAAGCATTTACTTCTGCTCTGATATCTTTGATTTAAAATAGTGTCTTTTAGTGCACAACAATTTTGGTTGTTAGGGAACTGTATAGTTTTTTTTTAATTTATTTTTTATTTAAGAAAGGATAAATTAACAAAACCATAGGATAAGAGGGGTAGAGCTCCACACAATTCCCACCACCTAATCTCCATATCCCACCCCCTCCCCTGATAGCTTTCCCATTCTCTATCCCTCTGGGAGCATGGATCCAGGGTCATTGTGGGTTGCAGAAGGTGGAAGGTCTGGCTTCTGTAATTGCTTCCCCGCTGAACATGGGCATTGACTGGTCGGTCCATACTCCCAGTCTGCCTCTCTCTTTCCCTAGTAGTGTGGGTCTCTGGGGAAGCGGAGCTCCAGGACACATTGGTGGGGTCTTCAGTCCAGGGAAGACTGGCCAGCATCCTGATGACATCTGGAACCTGGTGGCTGAAAAGAGAGTTAACATACAAAGCCAAACAAATTGTTGAGCAATCATGGACCCAAAGGTTGAAATAGTGGAGAGGAAGTGTTAGGGAGATACTCACTGCAAACTCTAGTGTACTTCTGCTTTCAGGTATATATTTTGCCCTAGTTTATGGATACCTGTGAACATATGCTCTTATCTCCTGGAACCTGGTGTATATCTAGGTTTTGGGACTTTGTTAGGAAGTGATCCACCTGGCATAGAATTAGAGAATACTATGAAAAGAAAGGTCTCACCCGAGTAATGAAGCTGAAGGGTTGTCATTCCACACCTGAAGTCTCTGCACACAGTCTGAGCTGAAGCATGTTGAGGTGGCAATCGTTGCGTTGATTAGGTTGTGTCAGGATGACTTTTTGGGGGCATAGAGACAGACAGAAATTGAAAGACATAATGCTGAAGCTTCCCTCTGTGCTCAGATTGGGATTGAATCTGAGTTGTGTCCATGACAGAGCAAACTCACTACCCAAGTAAGCTCTCCAGCCAGTCCGCATTTAACTCCTTCTGAGTTAATCAGAGACTTGTTAAGTCTCCAGTTTCACTTCTCTGTATTTTGCTAGTCGCATGTCATTTGCAAGGTGATGTAAACATTGTCTGCATGTTGCTCTCCTTACCTAACCCATTGGCTGTGGGTAGGCTTGCCTGTTTTAGTATTTCCACTGATTTCTGCGCATACTTGGATCACATGTTTCAGTAGCTAATATTCTCTATTCGGAAGTGAACATATCATATTTTATTTTGTTTTGCAAGACAGTTTTTGCCTATTTATAGTTCCTTGAAATTTACTGTGGATGTTTAGATTTCTTATATATTTTTTAATCAGGAAACTGTAGGAATAACAAGAATCACTTTGAATCTGCAGATGATATGAATGTACTGTTAACACTTTTTTTTTCCATTCTATGAGCATAAATAGCTTTATATTTATTTAGGGATCATGCAGTTACTTTTAGAATTACTTCATAATATTTAGTGCACATACCAGGAAAGTATATTAGTGGTACAGTGTCTGTACTGTTCAGCTCTGGCTGAAGGTTGTAGAGGGATTGAACCTGGGACTTGGGAGCCTCAGGCATGGGAGTCTGTTGGCATAACCATTATGCTGTCTCCCTCACCCATAGTACAGTCTTGTTTTACATTTGTGAAGTAGAAAGTTTGACTCCTGGCACCACATACATTAGAGTGAGACTCTTTATGTGTAATAAACAAGTAAATACTTATTAAATGCTTACTCTTTTTAAAATATTTCTTTATTCCCTTTTGTTGCCCTTATTTTATTGTTATTGATGTCATTGTTGTTGGATAGGACAGAGAGAAAGGGAGAGAGGAGGGGAAGACAGTGGGGGAGAGAAAGAGACACCTGCAGACCAGGATCCTTGTGCTTCGCGCTATGTGCATTAACCCGCTGCACTATCGCCCACCCCACTCCCTTTCTGTTCGACCCTCTCCCCATCTCTAAGAAAAGAATAAGCAAGGAGTCAGGTGATAGTGCAGTGGGTTAAGCGCATGTGGCATAAAGCGCAAAGACCTACGTAAGGATCTTGGTTCGAGCCCCCGGCTTCCCACCTGTGGGGGGGGTCACTTCACAACCAGTGAAGCAGGTCTGCAGGTGTCTGTCTTTTTCTCCCTCTATCTTTCCCTCCTTTCTCAGTTTCTCTCTGTCCTATCCAGTAGCAACAACAACAATGGAAAAAAGGTGGTTGCCAGGAGCAATGGATTCATAGTGCAGGCACTGAGCCCCAGTGACAACCCTGGAGGCAAAGATAATAATAATAATAATAAATAAATAAATAAAAGGAAAGAGAGAGATTGAAACCACAGCACCAAACCTCTCTTGACTGTAGCAGGGATCAGGCTGGAGCTTTGTTGCACACGTGACTAACAGCACACTGCCCACGCTAGCGATTTTGAAACCCCAGCTATCAGCATTCTTGCTCTGGCTTCAGGAGTGAACATAGCTCTCAAGACTGAAAGTGATATTTGCTGTCATGTTTGCATAAGTGTCATAATGCATTTTTTAAATGTTTTTATTACCTTTACTTATTTATTGGGTAGAGACAGCCAGAAATCGAGAGGGATGAGGGGATAGAGAGGAAGAGAGGCAGAGACACACCTGCAGCCCTGGTTCACCACTCGCAAAGATTTCCCCCTGCAGGTGGGGACTGGGGACTCAAACCTGGGTCCTTGCGCACTGTAACATGCTCCACCACCTCATAATGCATTTTTCTACTTAGTACAGTTGTTATATTCTCAAATGGAATTGGAATTTGCTTTTTGTTGTTTTCACATCCTGTTTATCAATTAGTTTCCCAAGGCTATGGAATGCATTTTAGTACATTTTTCCCCCCAGAACACTGCTAAGCTTTGGCTTATTGTGGTGCTCGGGATTGAATCTGGGACCTTTGGTGTCTCGTGCAAGAAAGGCTTTTTGCATGACCTTTATGCTCTCTCTTCAGCCCTATTGCTTGTGTGTGTGTGTTTATTGGATAGAGACAGCCAGAAATTGAGAGGGGAGAGGGTGATATAGAGGAAGAGAGACAGAGAGACACCTGCAGCCCTGCTTCACCACCCTCAAAGTCTCCCTCTGCAGGTGGGGACTGGGGGGCTCAAACCTGGGTCTTTGCACATTGCAGACCCCTCACCCACACAGGAAGATTTACTCCTGCCTGCATTGGACCAGAAATATCTGACCAGAAATACATCTGGTAAGTCTAACACCAGCAAGCAGAAATAGCCCATATTTCTGCTGTATGAGGCCCAGCAGCCTGCCCCAGCCCCAGGGCTGGGCTTCTCAGCCGCCCCAGCTGGGGCTCTCTGCTACTTTAGCCTCACTTCTCAAGCTCTCCGCAGGCTGCTGGTCTCAGTGTCTCGTAGTTCTAACAAGCAGGATGCCCCAGAGTTCCCGAGTTCCTGCATGTACGGGCTGCTCACAGACCTCAGCAGATGTGAGTCAGGGTGTCACACATTGATGCAAGCATCACCTTCAGCCCCCAGAGGGGCTCCGCCATGCCTGTGTCCAGGCCCCTGCACCCCAAGCCCTGTGAGGGTGGATGGCAGAGGTCCACTGGGCTGGAGGCGCAGCCAGAGGGACCCCTAGGGGCCTGTGCAGCCTGTAGCTGAGAGGAGCAGAGGTCCCCAGATCTCTAGACCTCAGCTGCTACTCGTGAGAAGCAACCCCCTTCCTCTCAAGGCTTGTCTGGTCTCACCACTGCAGCAGCCTGTCACCTCCTGCCCTGCCTGGATGATGCCACAGGGGTGGGGGTCACCATGTCCTCACTCCTCTGTTCAGGTGAGGCCATCCCAGCCACAAGCCCTGGGTTGTGTACCCTTGTGTCCCTCTCTTCTGCACCCTCCTGGAGATCTGTTACCTCAGAGACTTCCCTCTGCTACCTCCCGCTGTCTACTGGAGACCCTCCTGTGTCTCCCCCCCAGCAGAGTCTTATTCTGTGTCCTCCCTCTATTCAGAGAAGCTCTATCTGCCCCTTCCCTGTCCCCTTCTACAGACTTGCCACCTGTGTCCCCCTGCTCTGAGACAATCCTGTGTCACCCCACCCCACACCACTAAGGAAAACAAAAATGTTTACTTGGCCATACAAAAAAGTTCTGTATTTTTTCCCCCCATCATGTTCAGCTCTGGCTTTTGGTGGTACCAGCGATCGAATCTAGGACTTTGGGGCCTCAGGCATGAGAGTCTCTTTGCATAACCATAATGCTTTCTAGCTGCCCCTGTGTAAAACTTTTCAATCAGTCTTGACTGACCACAAGGGGAGAAGGGAAGCAATGTGCTTACAAAACAGAAATCATACTTTATTTTTTTTAGCCAAATATATTTCACATATAAATACTGATTTCTTGAAGACAAGGCTTTAAGATTAAAAGTTCACAAGAAATTTAGAAATCTTGATACTGGCAACTACCTCATACTCTCTGAATTTGACTTAGTGCCTCAGACTGAATGGAATCATCCAGCGTACTGACCTTTTGTGGCTGACCTATCCCACTAGTGAAGTGCCACACTGTGGGGAGCAGGCTTGAACCCAGGCCCCAGTGCATGGTGATGTGTGTGCCTAGCTGGGTGGACCACTTCCTGTCTCCTGTACAGGCTCTATTTTTGTGATTTTTTAAAATTCATGACACAACTAGGGACGTGGATTTTCTGCTGGCTTTAAGCTCCCTATAGTTTTGCTCTTTGATCATGCCATACACGTTCTTCCCTTTTTTAGACGGACGGGGAAAGGTAGGTCTCTCTGTGTGTGTATGAGAGGGAGAGTGAAGACTATAGCATGAAAATTCCTTCAATGTAGCAGGGCCCTGCACAAGCCCGCTCTGACCTGCGCCCTCTGAGCTCAGTGTGCCTGGTTCTGGTCCTGCTCTCTCTGCCCAAGTCCCGCCTCCCAGCTGAGGCCTTGGTCCTCTGAGAAGTGGCTGGAAGCTCGAATCTGCTGCAGCTTCAGGAAACTTGCTCTGAGGAAGATGAACAGAATGTGGACACACTGTGGATTGGTGGATTTTATTCTTTGGTACTTTGCCCTGTGTGATGCAGAAGCCGCTGGTGTTAGTCAGCAGAGTGTGAGCACCTGAGTCCAGCCATCTCGTGAGGTCCTGGTGGAGGCACCTGCGCCCTGCTCTGACCTCTGCGCAGGTCCCACGCATGCGCTCTCCTGCCTCCCAGCTGAGGCTTCAGGCCTCTCAGAAGTGGCAGGTGTCTCAGCTCTGCTGTGGCTTCAGGAAACTTGCTCTGAGGAAGGTGAGTGGCATGTGGAGACACTACCATTTTGTGAGGAGGGATGGAGGCAGGGTCTGAGGAAGCAGCTCTGCTCTGGGGCCTCCTGGCTCTGGAGTCTGACTGATGATGAGGAGACAGCAGGGCATCCCGCCATCTTGTGAGGTGCTGAGAGAGGCAGCGTCTGAGGAAGCAGCTCTGCTCTGGGGCCTCCTGGTTCTGGTGTCTGTGACTGTGATGATGAGGGGACAGCAGAGCACCCCGCCATCTTGTGAGGTGCTGAGAGAGGCAGCGTCTGAGGAAGCAGCTCTGCTCTGGAGCCTCCTGGCTCTGGTTTCTGTGACTGTGATGTCTGAGGGGACAGCAGGGCACCCCGCCATCTTGTGAGGTGCAGAGAGAGGCAGCGTCTGAGGAAGCAGCTCTGCTCTGGGGTCTCCGGCTCTGGTGTCTGTGACTGTGATGTCTGAGGGGACAGCAGGACACCCCGCCATCTTGTGAGGTGCATAGGGAGGCAGCGTCTGAGGAAGCAGCTCTGCTCTGGGGCCTCCTGGCTCTGGTGTCTGTGACTGTGATGTCTGAGGGGACAGCAGGGCAGCCCTCCATCTTGTGAGGTGCTGAGAGAGGCAGCGTCTGAGGAAGCAGCTCTGCTCTGGGGTCTCCGGCTCTGGTGTTTGTGACTGTGATGTCTGAGAGGACAGCAGGGCACCCTGCCATCTTGTGAGGTGCATAGGGAGGCAGCGTCTGAGGAAGCAGCTCTGCTCTGGGGTCTCCGGCTCTGGTGTTTGTGACTGTGATGTCTGAGAGGACAGCAGGGCACCCTGCCATCTTGTGAGGTGCATAGGGAGGCAGCGTCTGAGGAAGCAGCTCTGCTCTGGGGTCTCCGGCTCTGGTGTTTGTGACTGTGATGTCTGAGGGGACAGCAGGGCAGCCCTCCATCTTGTGAGGTGCTGAGAGAGGCAGCGTCTGAGGAAGCAGCTCTGCTCTGGGGTCTCCGGCTCTGGTGTTTGTGACTGTGATGACTGAGGGGACAGCAGGGCAGCCCTCCATCTTGTGAGGTGCGTAGGGAGGCAGCGTCTGAGGATCAGCTCTGCTCTGGGGCCTCCTGGCTCTGGTGTCTGTGACTGTGATGTCTGAGGGGACAGCAGGGCACCCGCCATCTTGTGAGGTGCTGAGAGAGGCAGCGTCTGAGGATCAGCTCTGCTCTGAGGCCTCCTGGTTCTGGTGTCTGTGACTCAGGACTGAGGGGACAGCAGGGCAGGGCTCCAGGGACCAGAGGCCTCAGGCAGGAGCCCCTGGCTTGCTTTCTGCCATCAGGTCCCCTTCCAGTCTCCTGCTGTCCTGTGGTGGTGAGAGAGCAGGGGAGTGTTAGCGAGCATAAATCAAACCACCATCCACTGCAAAGAAGCAAAGATGTTTATTGACGAATTGCAATCCGGGCCGAGATGGTGACTGGTGTTAGTCTACCAAGCTTGACCCCGAACAGGGCTCAAACCACACAATTTATATGAATTCAGACTACACTCAGGGAGGGGGAGCACATCACCTTGTCAACCTACATCCAATAACAGGCTATAGCAAACACAAAGTCCAATCATTTCAAACTTAGCAAAAGCATGATCCATTCAAAGCAAAGCGCGGGCTAGTTTCAAATATAGTAAGATCACACAACCAATAGAATTCAGCCAGGCAGGGTCGCCACATCCTCCTGCCATCGGCTATGACCACCCATCCAGTAGACAGCACACCACAAAGTCTGTGCAAAGGTCCTGATAAGGCTTGTCCCCAGGCAGGGTCCTTCGAACAATGGGTGGCCTTCACTGATTAGGTCCTGTTTATTCAAGGGGGAAGGGGCAAGGAATTTTCCACCTCATACTACAAGCAACTCATACTAAAAGCTCTTAACAAACAACTGCATAAAAAGGGAATTTCAAGGCTACTGCCTTTTACATTCCCCACTTATCTTAGCCGAGAATCAAATCTTTGATTCATCATCTTTTTTTTTCTTTTGGGTCAGTGGGATCAGCAACTGTCCCCTTCAAAGGAGTGTGATGAATCTAGTGGCACTTTCTGGCAACCTTTGCAGCAGTTGGTGTACTCAGGATCACAATATAAGGTCTTTCTCACTGGGTGTGCCTTGTGGAGCAGGCAGCAGGTGACAGGGTCCTTTTCAAAGGCTTGTAGCACAGCATTCTAATTGTCCTGCAATATAGGCTGGAGATCTGTAAGAACTTGGTAACAGTTGTGGGATGGATCAGAGACAAGAGCATCACAGATCATGATAGCAGCAGTCCATTTCAAAGGAAGACAGTTTGTTTACAGTGGGAAACAGTGTACTCTCAGAAGGGCCTGAGCCAGGAGCGATAGCCATCCCCTGCCAGTTTCAAGGGTTAATTTAGTTAAAGTCTCCTTTAAGGTCTAATTTATCTCTCTACCTTCCCAGGGATATGGGGCTCGTTAGCATAATGAAAATTCCAATTTGTTCCCATTTCTCGGGTCACTAACTGAGACACAAAAACAGTGAATGTCTGCTTACCAGAACCAATGGTGAGAGGGAACTCTCCACCTGGGCACTGTTTTATCTAAAATTTTCTTGCTCACCATCTATGTCCCCTCAGACTTTATTGGTTAAACCTCTACCCAACTTGAAAATGTGTCTATAAATATACCCAAAAGTCTCTGATTTTACTTCTGTAAAATCTATTTAGTCTCTAGTCCTAATCTCTTGCCCATCTTATTTCTCCTTACAGGGTCCTTTGGAAGCAGGGAGCCTAGTAGAATCAATGTCAAGGCTGGCCCTGTTTGCTGTGTAGCTGCACAAGTGGCTTCATCTGCCCTCTAGTTTCTTTTCTGATGTCCGGACAATGGGTCACGGCTGCTTCTTGCAGGGTCCATGCAGCCTCCAGTAGGTTCTTTGTGCTGGATCATCTTCCCGGTGGGAGTCAGGAATCTTCTCTCCCCACATGCTCCATGCACACACCATGTAGCAAAGGCATACCTCTTGGCAGTCATGCATTTGTAGGGAGCCTCAGGATCCGTCTCCAACATCAGGGTGGCAGGGTTCAGGCCGGTGGCAGCACTGAATTTCACTCATGGCTGGTCTAGGAACAGAACTTGGTAGCAGGTTAGGTGGGCATTGGATTTGCCCCAGTGATGGCTTGTCTGCTTTCCTTACCAGCTGTGCCACAGGTGCTACTGTCCTCAGGCATCTTGTCCATCCAGCAGCTACAGGGTCCAATATTTGACAAATAGGCAACGGGTCTGTGCCATGGCCTAAGTTTTTGGGTCAGCACTCCCTGGCTTATGCCTTTAAGTTCATCCACCAGCAGTCTAAATGGCTTGTTGATAAAACAGCCTTTCTTCCAGTGTCCTTTTTCTTTACAGTAACATCACTGATCTTTCTCTACCCTTAGCCCCATTTTTCTGACTTTCCTTTTCCCTCTGGGCACTGCCCCAACTTTCTCTTTCTTTCTTTCTTTCCAAAGTCTAATGTCAAAACATTTACCAACTTCTTAAAAACCCTCTGAGCAATCTCTCAGCTTTTCTTTAAAATCTTTGTGTCTTCTGTAATTTTTTTCTAACACCTGGGGCAGATTTGAGCAACAAAAGGCCAAATTTAGTATCATTCTATTTACCTTAGAGAAATTTGTGGGCCATTTTACTGCCTCTTGGAGACCCCCTAAGAGAACCTGGCAGTATGATTGAAGGGGTATCACTGCTGTACTCATACATTTGTAACCAGTAAGACATACACAAAACCAGATTAAGAGCTTACCAAAACTGACAATCTAATGACCAGAATTTGCCTATACATCTCTATGTAATTTTAGAAGGTCTTTTTAACAAACAGATATACCAGTATAGTATATAAAGTCAATATCTAATGTGTTGACATAATAAAATGATCACCATTTTTTTTAGCATTATTTTAAACTGCTTGGACAATTTAAGCACAATATCAAAACAGTTTTTGTTAAGATCTTTACTCATCACAAAGCTATCATGAATAAGTGTAGATATAAAACTCTTAATAGATTTTACCCCTTAGAACTCTAATATGGCAACTTAAAAGGCTAAAATAAACCTCATAACTTAAATATTCAAAATAATAATTTTTTTAAATCAGGATTTGCCAAAACAAATCTTCTATCAGACCAAAAATACCATTTGTCAAGAATAAATCTCTGACAGCATCTTTAAACAAACCAGATAATTTTTAAAAGCAGAAAGATATAAAGAGGAAAACCAGAGCAAAAGCCTCAGGCTATAAAATCATTAATATAACCACTGTGTTACTTTTCACTCACCTAAGCCAGTTCTACTTCTTTAGTTGAGAAGGTATTTTAAAACGTTTACATGTCAATAACCTTTCTGCCTTTTTTCACACAAGAGATAGAGACACATCTTCAGTGTGTGATACCTAACTTGAGAGGCTCTGTTTGAATTTTAAAGAGCATACATTTAAAAGTTATCTTTTTAACCTCCTGTAGCAATTTCCATAACCAGGATCTCTAAACCAAATTCAGTTTAACTAAATTTTTCTTTAAACTTTAAACAAACTCTAATTACTTAGAGAGTTAACACATACTAGTGACTTCTCAAAGCATTTCCAGTATCAGACAAATGCCAAATTTGCTGTGGACCAATATCTATAAAATAGATAATTTGCATATCAATTTGGAGAAGATGAATTGTCACATTAAATACTTAAGACTTTAAATCTTTAGCTGTCTTAGCAAATGAATTTTTACCCTTATATTACCACATAAGAACTGTATTGAAAACTCTTTTTAAAGAACTATGATAAGAATGCAGCTTTAAAGTTACTTACACTTTTAACCTTAAGATTAACGTTTCTTAGGCCACAAAAACAAACCTAAAACACACATATAAACATGTAAGACATCTCATAGCCACCTTTTATCATTTATATATCTGGGCTGATTGCTTAAGGGAAAAGAGCAGCTTTTAACCAGTACAGACACATCTTAGCAACATACCTGGTCAAACACAAATTTAGATCTGCACTCACACAATTTTTCAAGATTAAACATCTCACATTTATATACTGAGATTTTTCTTTTATCCAATAGCTCCTAGGACAACCTTAACTAGCCCTAAAAAAACAAGGAGGAAGAAACAAATTCTTTCAGCTTCTCTCCACGAGGAGCCCAAGAGGACCAAGGACAGTTTTCAGACAGCTCCAGTCAGCTCTGGGGGCATGGGTAAAGCCACACACATGCTAGCACTATCACCCATCTGCACCCATGGGCCCATCCCAGGTCACAGCCACACCAAGGCAGGGCGGGTGTCACCCCTGCACTAGAGCTGCTGCCTGGCCCGGCTCCAGGCCCCTGCTGTGACCAACTAGCCTGACTCCTGTGAGGGCGGGGTGGCACCCTCAGGGTCCTGCCTGGACTAGCCTGAGGACATGGTTCTGTTACTCAGGCTTAAAAGAGAGACAAAGACAAGGCAAAATTCAGCTGGCAACTTCAGGCCGGAACCAAATCTGGTCCCGTCGCTCTGAGATGATTTTTTAATGTTGACCAAAAAGACACAGGGACACAAAAAAACACAGAAACACATCTTACATCAAAGGTGAGCCTCTCTGAGGAACAAAAAGTCATGAGTTTATATTTATGCACTCCTACCCCCAAACTATGAGTAACCAGGTCCAATGGGGTAGATGCCGCCTGGCCCGTTCCTGCAAAGTGAAAGTAAATGAACACGAAACACAGACTGACAAACAGACAAGACACACAGACAAACAAGCGCGCTTAACAAATGTCTAGACAATACCTAACACCCCAGATTTCACGGGTTCTTTTTATACTTTTTCTTACAGCCAGCTGGCACACCGTTCTCTCATTCTCACACACTTTTTCCCTATCAACCCAAAGGGTGTCCACTTGGGACCTTCTTCCCTTTTTAGGTTGCAAGAAGTTTTTATTAATGGAGACTCCAGTTTTTCTAAAATTTTTTTTAATCTTTAACCTCTTGTGGTACCGTGACACAAAACAAGGGAAGGAGACAAACAAAAAGACAAACCACAAATGCTGCGAGACCAACAAGGCAGATTGTAAGTGGGGAAAAAGGAACTGACATCTGACGGATGTCAGGCACACAACGATGCTCGCCTGGCCGGGCCCCTCGCGGGACCTTAAGGGGTCTTAGCTTAGGGGTGACCGTATGATCCCCGGTCTAGGTCTCAACTACATTGAGAACCCCCACTTAGCTGAAACGACCCCACAGACACACAGGTTAGAGCCCACTCAAGCCCCGTAGTTTTTCAGGCCGTGAGGCACATAACAGTCACACACACGCAGCAGACCATTCATTCAGTCAAGATTGGGCAATTACCATTCCACTACTAAGGAATATTGCCAGTTAGGCCTTCGGGAATCACCAGAGAGTAGCTCTGGCCAGACCCCCTCAGTTGCACTATCAAGCTCAGCCTTTTCGCAAATTGCCAAAGGGTGGAAAAAAAAAAAAGACAGAGAGTGGCCACAAACGACAAATCGTGGTCGGACCTTATTTCAGATCCTCAGGGCGTGAACTTTCAAGTCCTATTACTACCCTGCCTACCCGGGGCTGTCGGATCTTCTTTCAGATCCCTAGGGTGTCAGATTCTCTTTCAGATCCGTCACCAGTCTGACCCGCCCCAATGGCCTGGAAGTCGTCACTTCTCAGTACCTCGGTCTGGGATTTCACTGCTGCGTCCCGCAATCCACAGACCCTCAGGCCCCATGAGGACGTGCACCAAAAATCAGGCCTGGCTTATCTATCCTCCAGAGTCTCAAAGCTGGAAACGGTACAGAAAAGTTTAGGCCTGACTTACCGGTGCCGGGCAGGGCTTCCAAGGCCTCCGAGGGTCCAGACCCAGGATGGGGTGTCCTCAGGAATACCCGTCTGAGGGATCTCGCTGGGGCCTCCAAATGTTAGCGAGCATAAATCAAACCACCATCCACTGCAAGGAAGCAAAGAAGTTTATTGACGAATTGCAATCCGGGCCAAGATGGTGACTGGTGTTAGTCTACCAAGCTCGACCCCGAACAGGGCTCAAACCACACAATTTATAGGAATTCAGACTACACTCAGGGAGGGGGAGCACATCACCTTGTCAACCTACATCCAATAACAGGCTATAGCAAACACAAAGTCCAATCATTTCAAACTTAGCAAAAGCATGATCCATTCAAAGCAAAGTGCGGGCTAGTTTCAAATATAGTAAGATCACACAACCAATAGAATTCAACCAGGCAGGGTCGCCACATCCTCCTGCCATCGGCTATGACCGCCCATCCAGTAGACAGCACACCACAAAGTCTGTGCAAAGGTCCTGATAAGGCTTGTCCCCAGGCAGGGTCCTTTGAACAATGGGTGGCCTTCACTGATTAGGTCCTGTTTATTCAAGGGGGAAGGGGCAAGGAATTTTCCACCTCATACTACAAGCAACTCATACTAAAAGCTCTTAACAAACAACTGCATAAAAAGGGAATTTCAAGGCTACTGCCTTTTACAGGGAGGGACAGGCAGCAGAGCTGTGTCCTCCATCCTGGGAGATGCCAGAATGTGACCCAGAGCCTCCACATGCAAGGCCTGCACTCTGCCTACATCTGGGAGTCTCAGCTGGGCCTTGGTGCTGTCTCCTACCCCCCACTCAGTGCTCCTGAGAGTTTATAACAGAGGGACACCACAGTGCTGTCCACTTTGGGTTGTAAGTCAAGTTTCACAAGCTTTACCACATTCCCTGCTCCTTAATTTGTTTTTTGTTTAATCTTTATTCTTTTAAAATTATTTATTTGGAAGAGATACAGGAATTGGGGGAGAGGGAGAGAGAGAGAGAGGTAGAGTGAGAGAGGTAGAGTGAGAGAGAGGTAGAGTGAGAGAGAGGTAGAGTGAGAGAGAGGTAGAGAGAGAGATAGAGTGAGAGAGAGGTAGAGAGAGAGAGGTAGAAAGGTAGAGAGAGAGAGGTAGAGCTATCAAGAGATAGAGATAGATTGAGAGAGAGAGAGAGAGGCCTGTAGCACTGCTTCACTGCTTGTGAGGCTTTCCCTTGGTGGTGGGTGCCAGTGGCTTGAGTCCAGGTCCTCGTGTGCTGTTTGAGCCCAACTCGCTGCAGCACCCCCCAATCCTACTTTATTCCTTTTTTTTTTTTTTCCCCATAGCGCTGCTGCACTCTGGCATGTGGTGGTGTGAGGAATTGAGCCTGGGACTTTGAGACCTCTGACATGAGATTCTCATTGCATAACCACTGTGCTGTCGCCTCCGCCCTGAGGAGTCTCAGCTGGCCATGCTGGCAGACTACATTCCCCTAATCAACCTCATTCCCCACCTGCAGAGAGTCGGCTGCAAGAGTGAAGCTGGTCCACGGGTGTATATCTCTCCCCCATCCTCTCTCAATTTCTCTCCTGTCCAATAAAACTTTGAAAGAAAAAGGAAAAATGGCCACTGGGAGTGGTGAATTTGTAGTGCTGGCACTCAGCCCCAGTGATAACTTTGTTGGCAATGAAAAAGAAAACGATCTTTCCTTTGATTGCTCAGAACCTTTACATCAAATGTAAACCTGTCTTGAAGTCCAAGGTCATAAAGGGTTATCATGCTGACCTTTTGTTAAATCCAGATAGAGACAGAGGAAGGCAGCTGAGCACTGGAGCTTCCCTCAGTGTGATGGGGACCGGTCTTGAGCCTGGGCTGTGCCCACAGGAAAGCAAGTTCACCGTCCTAGTAAGCTGTGCAGCCGGCCCACATGTAACCCGTGTCTAGTCAGTCATATGCCCTTTGTCTGGGCTCCCCCTGAGCCTGAAATCTGATATGCCAGTGGATCTAAGTTAGTGTGGGGAGAGGATGTCATGGCTGGGAAAAGGACCAGAAAGCTGGATCAGGGAAGAGAGTAGCTCCCTAATATGGGAAAGGGGTATAAGTATTGTTGACTGTAAACCCCATTGATTTGATGTGATCTGAGGCCCATATTCAGCTTAGGAGCCTATGTGACCTCTGCATCCCTGTAGATCTGAGCTCACATTCTGTGGTCATGAGTAGGAACATTCCAAGCTGCCCCGATATCAGGACCCATCTTCCTCAGGTGTAGCATAGAGTATGTTGTCCAGCCTCCCTTCGGAGGATTGAACATTCTCTACCATTGTTGATCCAAGTTGAGGGCAAGGTCCTATGGGGCCCCACAAAGGGGTCTATTGTGTTGTTCCTGATAGAGATGACCAGTAACCATGGAGAGAGGGATTTATTCGAGGTCTAGGCCCATCAAGTCTGTTTGGGAATCTCAGGACATAATCTATATCTTTTTACAATGCTACTTTAATCCTGATTTGAAGAGTGAGTATATAAAATATCATTGCACTATGTTTAAAGTATCTAATCTGCATTAAATAATAAAATAACTTGTTTTATTTCACAATCAATAATTTTGGAACACTTTATTTTAGGATTTTTTATATGACTGTTATTCTGGGGGTAAATGGCTTATGAAGAATATATGTTACGTATCTCTTTGAATGGTGATATTTTATATTGCCTAAAACATTTATTTTTTTCTTTTTAAAAATTCATTTATAGGGAGTCAGGCATTAGTGCCGCAGGTTAAGCGCAGGTGGTGCAAAGCACAAGGACCGGTGTAAGGATCCCAGTTCGATCCCCGGCAGGGGAGTCACTTCCCCACCTGCAGGGGAGTCGCTTCACAGGCGGTGAAGCAGGTCTGCAGGTGTCTGTCTTTCTCTCCCCCTCTCTGTCTTCCCCTCCTCTGACCATTTCTCTCTGTCCTATCCAACAATGACAACAACAATAGCTATGATAAAATGATAAAAAACAACAAAGGCAACAAAAGGGAATAAATATAAGAAAAAATTATAAAGAAATGTATTTATAAAATAAAAAATAAAAATATCAACAAAACCATAGGCTAAGGGGTAAAATTCCACACAGTTCTTACCACCAGAGTTCTGTATCTCATCCCTGCACTGGAAGCTTCCCTAATTTTTTGTCTTTATTTTATTTTTAATTTTTATTTATAAAAAGTAAACACTGACAAAAAACATAGGATAGAGAGTTGGGCGGTAGCTCAGCGGGTTAAGCGCATGTGACGCAAAGCGCAAGGACTGGCGTAAGGATCCTGGTTCGAGCCCCGGCTCCCCACCTGCAGGAGAGTCACTTCAGAAGTAGTGAAGCAGCTCTGCAGGTGTCTCTCTTTCTCTCCCCCTGTCTTCCCCTCCTCTCTCCATTTCTCTCTGTCCTATATAAAGACGACATCAGTAACAACAACAATAATAATTACAACAATAAAACAAGGGCAACAAAAGGGAATAAATAAATATTAAAAAAACACCACAGGATAAGAGAGGTACAACTCCACACAGTTCCCACCACCAGAAATCTGTATCCCATCCCCTCCCCTGACAGCTTTCCTGTTCCAGGGTCATCCCTATTCTTTATCCCTCTGGGAGCATGCAGACGGTGGAAGGTCTGGCTTCTATAATTGCTTCCCCGCTGAACCCGGGCGTTTGGCAGGTGGATCCATACTCCCAGCCTGTCTCTCTCTTTCCCCAGTGGGGCACGGCTCTGGAGCTATGGGGTTCCAGGTACATTGGTGAGGTCGTCTGCCCAGGGAAGTCAGGATGGCGTTATGGTAGCATCTGCAACTTGGTGTCTGAAAAAGCATCAAGATATAAAGAAGAACAAATTGTCTAATAATCTGGAACCCAAAGGCAAGAATATAGCAGATGAGATTTGGGGTCTCCACTTTGGAAAAAGTTAGTAGGTCTATTTTAGGTATATTCCAAGGGACATATGACTTCACTGGCTTTTTGCCTGAGCCTGACAGCTAGCTACCAGGCAGGTGGGCCAAAGGTATCATCTGGGGAGATGGTGTCAGAGTTGGAAATAGGACCGGAAAGCTGCATCAGGGAAGAGAGTAGCTCCCAACCCTGGGAAAGTATATGAATATTGTTAACTGTAAACCCCATTCATTTGATCTGGGCCTATATTCAGTGCAGCAGCCTGTTCATTATTTTTAGTATTTCATTCATTTATTTTATTAGGAGAGCTATCAAGAAATAGAAGCAGGTAAAGCCAGAGCACTGCTTATCTTTGGCTGATGGTGGTGCTGGGGGTTGAACCTGTGCCCTCAAAGCCTCATGCCTGGAGATCTCTTGCATGACCATTTTGCTGGAACCCGAGCCCTAAGATGATTCATCGACAAAAGAGAAGGGCAGAGGCCCAGACCACCAGCCTGAGATCACACTTGGGACCTTGTAGAGTTCAAAGTATCATCCACTGTTTTATCTCCCAGATGACTTATTTGTTTATTTAGTATTTATTCTCAAACATTAATGGCTACAGAGTATTTCAAGCTTCTAGGTTCAATCCCAGGCATTGGTATAAGCTTTTATTTGTTTATTTAGTATTTATTCTCAAACATTAATGGCTATAGAGTATTTCAAGCTTCTAGGTTCAATCCCAGGCATTGGTATAAGCTTTTATTTGTTTATTTAGTATTTATTCTCAAACATTAATGGCTACAGAGTATTTCAAACTTCTAGATTCAATCCCAGGCATTGCTATAAGCCAGAGCTAAGCATTGCTCTGCTGTTTCTGTTTCTTTCTGTATCTCTCATTAAAATAAAAAAATAATAGTTTTAAAAATGAGTACTGGATTTTAGTTTTCTGCATAATGTGTATTTTTTGTATTATGGTTGAGCTGAATTTAGTTTTCATGGTATAGACATAGGTGTTAGGTCACAGTTTGTCAGGTGGGGATTGTGCATGACAGACTGGGTGATATGTGAGTTACTCAGCTGTTGTGATTCTGCACAGATAGTGTAGTAGGTTCAGGAGCAGAATGTCATTCCGTATATGGAAGGTTCATAGGTCAAGGAGGTGCACTCTGCAGTTAACATGCCCTTGTCTGTTGCACGGATGAGCACTAGATAACAAGAATTTATCTACTGAGGTATTTTCTGATTTCTTTACATCCTTATGTTTTGTTGAGAATGTATACACTATCACATGCAAATTTAAAAATTTATTTCAAAGCCATGGTCTAGATACAGAGTTGTAATTTTTGTGCTTCTAAGGAACACTTTTTTTCCCTTCTGAGCCGTACTTGTTTGTGATGTTTTCTATCAGGAGGCTAGTAGTTTGCAGGTCAATTGATGGCACATGTGTACAATTCTCCATCTTGCCGTGATAGACGTCTGAAAAACACTCTCACCCCAGCCCAGGTCTTAATCTGTTCCAGGATGGATCTTGTGTGATCGTAGGGAAACCCAGGGGTGGCTGCATTCATAATTCCACAGGACTTAAGGCTCTGACTGCAGTCTGGCTCAGAGATACCTCTCGTGGAAATGTTTATTTTATTTTAATTATTCTTTTTTTTTTTAATTTTTTTTTAAATTTTTTATTTAAGAAAGGATTAGTGAACAAAAGCATAAGGTAGGAGGGGTACAACTCCACACAATTCCCAACACCCAATCCCCATAACCCACCCCCTCCCCTGATAGCTTTCCCATTCTCTATCCCTCTGGGAGCATGGACCCAGGGTCGTTGAGGGATGCAGAAGGTAGAAGGTCTGGCTTCTGTAATTGCTTCCCCGCTGAACATGGGCGTTGACTGGTCGGTCCATGCCCCCAGTCTGCCTCTCTCTTTCCCTAGTAGGGTGTGACTCTGGGGAAGCTGAGCTCCAGGACACATTGGTGGGGTCTTCAATCCAGGGAAGCCTAGCCAGCATCCTGGTGGCATCTGGAACCTGGTGATTGAAAACAGAGTTAACATATGAAGCCAAACAATTTGTTGAGCAATCATGGATCCCAAGCTTGGAATAGTGGAGAGGAAGTGTTAGGGAGGTACTCACTGCAAACTCTAGTGTAGTCCTGCTTTCAGGTATATATTTTGCAGTAGTTTATGGATACGTGTGCACATAAGCTCTCTCTCACAGAAACTGGTGTATATCTAGGTTATGGGACTTTGTTAGAAAGTGAACTACCTGAGATGAAATTAGAGTGTACTATTAAAGGAAAGGTCTCACCCGAGTAATGAAGCTGAAGGGTTGTCATTCCACACGTGAAGTCTCTGGATACATTCTGAGGTGAAGCATGTTGAGGTAGCAATCGTTGCTTTGGTTAGGTTGTGATCGGCAGATGCAATGTTATTTGGTTTGGATTGGGAGATGCATACGGGAAAGTGGGCCCTATCCAAGGGTTCCAGGACTGGGGGAAGTAGGGGCTCTGTAGTGAAGATGTGAGGTTCCTGCTGTCTTAGGGTTCAAAAAGACACTCAATAGTTAATATTATCATCACATTATTTGTTAATTGGGTTAACTTTGAAAAGTCCCTTTGTTATGGTTTGCTGGACAGTACCCAGTATCTTGTATATAGCTGTGCTATTGGAAGCTTCTAATCTACTTGGTCTAGGCTTTTGAGAGAGTCCGCATATCAAATACATAGCCTATATATTAAAAAGATTCAGTTTGTCTTTTGAGAAACTTTGAGACATACAATTGATTTCCCCCTCTCATATTAATTAGCTACTGATTTATATGTCTACATTTTGCTAGGAGTGTACATAAACACCATTCCCACCACCAAAGGTATTTTAATTATTCTTTTATTTTCACCAGAGCACTGCTCAGCTCTCCTTGATGATGATGCAGGGTATCGAATCTTGTGGCGATTCTTAGTCAGGAGCTGGTGAGCAGTGCTGACTAGAACTGAGGTCAGAATCCAGGTAGATATTGGGGCTGTTTGTCATGACACCACCTTCTGTGTCCATTTCTGCAACTAACTTTAGGTCAGCAAACTCCTCCGGGGACAGGCTCTGTTCTCCACTTTGGAGATTTTTTCCCCTCCTTGTGCGGGGTCTAGTCTTCAGTGAAGGGGAGTCTTTTTTCTGGGAGAGGTTTGTTCTTTATGAAAAATCTTGGAGGAGAAACTTCTGGAGCCTTGTGGAGAAATTCGCAGTGCTGAGTTTGGCATGTTCTGCGCCGCCACCAGCTTCTCTGGCATTTTCTATTCCTGGGCTTTCTTTCTGTACACCTGGCAAGCGGTCCTTGCTGAAAGGAGTTCAGTCTTCATGAATTCACCACTGGGGCAGCATGGAACTACCTGAGAAGGTAAGAAATGTCGAAAGGTGGGATGAGGGTGTGTAAAAACTCTGGAAAGAGGAGCCGGGACGGTAATGCAGTGGGTTAAGCGCACGTGGCACGCAAAGCGCAAGGACCAGCGTTAGGACCCCGGTTCAAGTCCCCGGCTCCCCACCTGCAGGGGAGTCACTTCACAGGCGGTGAAGCAGGTCTGCAGGAGTGTGTCTTTCTCTCCCCATCTCTGTCTTCTCCTCCTCTCATCATTTCTCTCTGTCCTATCCTACAACGACAACAATAATATTAACAACAACGATAGAAAACAAAGGCAACAAAAGGGGTAAAAAAAAACTCTGGAAACGTGAGGGAGCCTCTCTGAGCCTGGATGATTGCTACGCAAGGGATCACAGTAGAAATTCTCCTAAGGAAAAAAAAAATAGGTATATGCTCATTATATTTTTTAAATTTCTCAAGAAATGTATAAATAGTATACACATAAATCACAAACTAACATTTTCATAAGCAATAGTTAAGGGTTTATGTTTATCTAACTTGCTCATATACTTAATTTTTGTGTGGTATTGTGATACCAATGTGTGTAACATTTTATGGGATTCTGGTTTAAAATTTTCACTTCCTTTTAAATTTTTATTCTAAATATTTATTTATTATTGGATAGAAACAGAAATTGAGAGGGGAGGGGATTAGAAATAAGGGAAGAGACAGAGATACCTGCAGCCCAGCTTCACCACTCATGAAGCTTTCCCCCTGTAGGTGGGAATGGGTTTGTATAACCAGGTGTGCCACAGACTGGCCCCATAAATTTCTTATCTATAGTGATTGATGTGTGATATGGCAGTAGGTAGGAGTAAAACAGAATCTGAAAATATTTGACAGTTAGTTACATCCTCTTAGCATCCAAGAAATCACCTCAGTAGTATCTTCAGCAACATAATGGGACCTTGTTGGGGTTTGAGTAGCCAGTTATGGGACATCCTCAGGCAAAGCACAATCAGCAGAGCATTATTTATTCTAATCCTTGTTACGATGCACATTTTGGAGTCGTAATTATCTTCATGTTGGTTGTGAAATTATGTGACAGGCAGTTTTTACATGGACTTAATTTTTAAATATTAATTTTAGTGTGTGTGTGTGTGTGAGAGAGAGAGAGAGAGAGAGAGAGAGAGACAGATATGCATATGGACAGACTAGAATTGTACTCAAATCTGATTTATGGTGGTTCTGGGGATTGAACCTGGGACCTAGCAGCCTCAGGCATGCAAGCCCTTAGCAGAACCATTATGTTTCCCCAGATGTTACATGGATTTAAACTTATCTGTATGTTGAAAGCAATATATTTGAGTATATGAAATGTTTACATGAATATCAGGGTGAGAAGCATGTCACATAGATGTAAAATATGTAGTTTTTTTACATAGATGTAAAATAATCTACAAGTCATATTGGTAAATATGATTAGGTCTTCTCACACAGATTTAAATATTATCCTGTTTCATTTACTTTTATTTTATTTTATTTTATTTTACCTCCAGGATTATTGCTGGGGCTTGGTGCCTGCACTATGAATCCACTGCTCCTAGTGGCCATTTTTTTTTCATTTTATGTTATAGGACAGAGAGAAATTGGTAGAGGAGAGGGAGATAGAGGGGGAAAGAGGACGGTAGACAACTACAGACCTGCCTCCTGGCTCACGAAGCTTCCTCTGCAGGTGGAGAGCGGGGGGCGCAGACCCAGCTGCTGCACATCATACCATGTGCACTTAACCGGTGCACCACTGCCTGCTCCCTAAAACCATCCTTACGAAAAAATATTAAATGATATCTCATTTATTTTAATGAGAGCAATTCAGAGAGAAAGGTACAGTTGGGGTGAGACCAGAACACTTCTCAGCTCTGGCTAACGATAATGCTGAAAACTGAACCTGGGGCCTTGGAGCATCAGGCAAGCCAGCCTCTTGCAGAATCATTATGCTGCCCCTGGCCCAGCCCATTGGAGGACATGCAGATGTGCATGCTCTGCGTCTCTGGTTTGTTAAAGGGATATTGACCTTACACTTTCGACTATGGCAGTGCAGATGTGCCTGAGTTCTTGCTACTTTTTTTGGTCATTGTTTTAATACTTGTTTGATATATTAGAGACTGGGTTTCTGAGAGTTATTTTCTTTTTAAAAATATTTATTTAATATTTATATAGACGAATTGTGAGGGAATGGGGATGTAGAGAGACACCTGCAGCTCTCCTTCACCATTCACGAAGCTGCCCCTCTGCAAGTGGGGACCAGGGGTTGAACCTGGGTCCTTGTGCACTGTAGTGTGTGCACAAAACCAGGTGGACCACCACCTGGCCCTGTGATTGTGTTTTTGAATCCAAAGGAGATTCTTTTAAATCAGAGCCTATTACTACTTCTGAGTATCCTTCCTTATCTCTCTTTTTTCTCTCAGGTAAGTGCAGTAGCACCTGACTCCCACTGATGCTTCGCAGCTTTGCTTCCCTTTTAGTGATACAAAAATAAAGATTCCTGATGACAAACATTTCAGGCTTTGGTGGAATTGGGGCTCAGAGCCCTCTGGTCATCTTCCCCTATCAATTCACCTCTGTGGGATTATGAACCAAAATTATTTGGGGGGGAGGATCCAGATGTGGGAGTTCTGGCTACTGTAACTGCTACTCTCGTTTTACATGGGCCTTGGGAGGTGGACCCAGCCTGCTTTATCTTTCTATAGCAGGCTTTTAGAAATGGGAGGTTCCAGGACCTGCTGGTGAGGTCGTCTGCCCAGGGAAGTCAGGATGGAATCCTAGTAGCATCTGCAACCTGTTGGCTGAAAGGAAGTATTTAAGAACAAAATGTTTAGTAAGCAGAGGCCACAGAGTAGGAACAGAACAGCCGAGGTCAGGAATCTTAGAGTGGAAAGAAGCTAGGAAGCCTCTTTGAGGTATGTTCCTAGGAGCCCATGAATTTAGTCATTGCTGAGCTGGATAACTGACATGGAGGTAAGACTAGATAAATTGGGAAGATGGTGTCCCATTTGCTGATAGAACTTAGAAGCCAAATTAGGACAGCAACTAGCTCTTAAACTTGGAAAGTACCATAAATACAATATATGATATATATATCAATATCAGTTATGATAAATATATGATTATGATAAGCATCAGTCTGACCTGGGGCCCCTATGTATCCACAATTTATGATATATGTCCATATCAGTTATGATAAATATATG
The DNA here is from genome assembly GCF_950295315.1 of Erinaceus europaeus. Classification (NCBI taxonomy): domain Eukaryota; kingdom Metazoa; phylum Chordata; class Mammalia; order Eulipotyphla; family Erinaceidae; genus Erinaceus; species Erinaceus europaeus. Next base: position 94,748,460 of record NC_080176.1, on the reverse strand, counting down.
ATTATGATAAGCATCAGTCTGACCTGGGGCCCCTATGTATCCACAATTTATGATATATATCCATATCAGTTATGATAAATATATGATTATGATAAGCATCAGTCTGACCTGGGGCCCCTATGTATCCACAATTTATGATATATATCCATATCAGTTATGATAAATATATGATTATGATAAGCATCAGTCTGACCTGGGGCCCCTATGTATCCACATTTAGCACAGGAGACTGGATAACGTCCGAGTCTCTGTGGCCACAGCTCTCTGGGGTCACAGTCCATGGTCATAGCCGGTAACATTCTAGGCTGCACCTACTATAGGACTAATGTTCTTTGTGTGGCAGAGGATGATAACGCAGCCTCTGGTTAGTGAAGCAGTTTTTACCATTACTAGTTGATAGTGAGAGCAAAGTCCTGGAGAGACCCACAAAAGGGCTTAGAGGATACTCCTAATGAAAATAACCAGTGATGGCAGAGTTGTCTGTTAGAGGTCTGATCCCATGGTGTGGATAGGGGAACCCAAGAATTTGCTGCCTCGGACCTCAGGTGCTGAGAGGGCCTGGTACTGGCCCAAAGGCCGTCAGTAAGGGAGCCAGTCTTTTGCTCTTTCCCAACTGTTGTGATCCCTTCTTTGTCTGAGAAGCTTAGACTTTCTCCCAGTTGTTGAAACTGTGGATGGTTGGTGCATTGCGCCAAAGTAAAAAGACTCTGGGGTGGGGTCGGGGGAGAGTTCAGGTCCTGGAACATGATGGCAGAGGACCTAGTGGGGGTTGTATTGTCGTGTGGAAAACTGGGAAATGTTATGCATGTGCAAACTGTTGTGTTTACTGTCAACTGTAAAACATTGATCCCCCAGTAAAGAAAAAGAAAAAGAAAGTCATGGAGGTCACTTGTTGTATCTAAGCCAGTATTAGGTTTACTAAATCATATTTTCCTTGCATACCTACTAAATGTAGATTTTTTTTGTTCTGGTCTACAGCATTTTGAGATTATTTGCTTTAATATTGCTTATGTACTTTGAGTAAGTAACTTTCATAAGACATGTTAAATGTTTGCCAATTCCATACTTGCCTTCTCAGAATAAAAGTATATGTACTACAATTTGTTATAAAATACCCAATATTTATTTTTGCCTTTTGAGGGTTGCGTATTGCTTTGTGTGACAAAATTTATTACCAAAGTTAACTTTCTGAGACTTCTAATATTTACTCTCTTCATTTTAAGTTAGTGTGTAGGCTTGCATGAATATTGATTCCTTTGATAGCTCCTCTTGGCTGATTGTACTATTGAAGTCTTCCCAGGACTATGAGGAATAGTAATGGTGAGAGTTATAGACTTTAAGGCTAAGGGTTTTAGTTATTTTTCCCATTAAGTGCTGAATCTTGCCAAATGTCTTTTCAGTATGAATTGATATAACAGTGTCTTTTTTTTTTTTCCTCTTCTTGTTGGTATATTACAGTGTATGAACTGATTTGTGCATGCCTTTTTTGGGGTGAACCCCATTTTTTAAAATATTGTGGATTTGTAGTGCAGGCACCAAGCCCTAGTAATAACCCTGGAGGCAAAAGGGGGGGCGACTAGGTCTGCAGATAAGTTAGAGTTAGGAATAGGGTTAGGATTTGATTTTAGAATTGGGTTCACATTTGCTGGGTTAAGGTGTAGGGACAGATTAAATGAGGGACCGGAGCAAATGAGCTTATGTGGAGAATAGTCTTCAGATTAGGGTAGATAAGGACTGTCCGGTTATTTATTTTTATTATGATTTAAGATTGATTGACAAAATTATATGACAACACACCTTTCACACCACCGGTGTTCCATGTCCCTATTCCTTCCATTGGAAACTATGGTAGTTTTCCTAAGATAACAGATATGAGTTGACTATTACTTCTCTATATTTACATAAATATAAAATTATTTATTGTCCATTCTTTCTTTCATGGTTTTACCTCCTCTTCATTTTTTAAAACTAAGTTCTTTTTTATATTTATTTATTTTTCCTTTTGTTGCCCTTTGCTGGGAAATTGTGCAGATGCAGTCACATCTGCCATGTTGTCCCCTCAGGCTACTGCTAGTTCCTGCGAGAGTAGTGCCTGTTCAGCCATGTTGTGTCCTCAGGGCATTGTCTATTTCCCCGTGATATCTGGAGTGCTCTGCTTACTCCCCCCCATTCTCACGAGAGTTATTATCCTACCCTGGAGTGCTATAGTTACTCCTCCCCCTTCCCATTCTCATGAGAGTTATCATCCTGTCCTGGAGTGCTCTGGTTACTCCTCCCCCCTCCCATTCTCACGAAAGCTGCTCCTATAAAAGCCCTTCTTCTGCACCTCTCTCTCTTGCCAGCGCTTCACTCCGGTGTTCAGACGCAGGAAAGGTTACTGCATGAGGCGGCCATTTTCGCTACCTCCACGTGGCCCAACCTGCCTCTCTAGCACCCAACTCTGAGGTGCCAGCGCAAATAAAGATTTGTGTTCCCGCTTCGCTCCGGACCCCTCCTCTCTCTCTTCTCCGCGGCCCGCGCTCAACAACATCTGGTTCAACAACAGCCCTTGTTGTTTAACATTGTTATGGTTATTATTGTTGTTGTTATTGATGTCCTTACTGGATAGTACAGAGAGAAATGGAGAGAGGAGTGGAAGACAGGGAGAGAGAAAGACAGACACCTGCAGACCTGCTTCACCACCTGTGAAGTGACTCCCCAGCAGGTGAGGAGCTGGGGACTCGAACCAGGATCCTTAAGCCGGTCCTTGTGCTTTGCGCCATGTGCACTTAACCCGCTGTGCCACCGCCGGACTCCCGCCTTCTCTTCATTTCTAAGTCAAACCTACACCTCTTACTACTTTTGAGTGTCCTTCCTTTTTTTTTTTCTCTTTCTCAGGGTCCTGATGGAATTGGGGTTTACAGTCCTGTAGTCATTTTCCCCTAACATTTCTTCCCCTCTGGGAATTTGCATCAAAATTATTTTGGCGTGCAGAAGGTGGGAGTTATAGCTTCTGTAATAGCTTCTTGAGCTGTCCGGTTTTATATTTCAGGTCATCTGAATTTTAGATGCCGGGCTGGCTTCGCTGACGGAGACAGACGACCCGGGACTCATGGTTAAGCTGTACTCAGTATCTCTTTATTCATGCAGCACGCAGCACAATCTAAGCCGAGCTAAACTAAACTAAAACTAAACTAAACTAAAACTAACAATGCTGTCCTTATATATACTTTGCAAGTAGGGTGTGAACAGGATGTGACGTTGAGAGGGTGGAGAGAAAAGTGACTGGTGAAAATCAGAGTGTGACAAGGAGAGGGGGTGGAGCAAAAACACATCATGAACCAGTGGGGATTGAACCAATGCCCTGCAGTGGTTATGTAAATAGAATACAGTGTTAAGCAGGGGGGATTAAACCAAATGAAACAGAAGGGGTTTTTAGAAGCAGAATTAGAAGCATACCAACATTAGAGATACACAGGCACACAACTTTGAGTTAGAAACTGGTTGTTTTAGAAACCATAAGTGTGTAGATGAGGGGATATTGGCTGCTTTAAAAATTGAGTTTGATTCATCTGGTTGAGCACACGTTACAGTGCACAAGGACCCAGGTTCAGTTCCCTGGTCCCCATCTGCAGGGGAAAGCTTCACAAGTGGTGAAGCAGGGCTGCAGGTGTCTCTCTCTATCACCCCTTCTCTCTCGATTTTTACCTGTCTCTGTCCAATACATAAAGATAATTAAAAAATAAAAATTGACTTTTATAAATATGGATAGGATAGTATTAGAGATTAAGGTCAGGTTAGGGTTCAAATCACATTCAAATAGAACTTGTAGTCCCCATGGTGGGTGTATGTGTTTGACTTACTCTCATACAAATAGTTCTCAATCTCTCTCCCTCCAAACTCCTCTGATGTCAATCAGAAGATGGTTCACCCAGTAAAGCACATGCCCATCTGAGTTCACAGTGGAGAACTGTCGGGTCTCTGGTGGGGTGGTCTCCAGGGGAAAGGTAACGGACTGGTTCTTTCTCGCTCACAACAGGGGTGACACGAAGTAAAAGACACCAGGGAGCTCTTCAGCTTGCTCGGAACTCATTTATTAGCAAGGTGGACATGAGTTAAATAGAAAACCAAACAAAGGGAATTATTATTGAAATATGTCAGAAATTACAGGTTTCTTAACGGTCGGCATGCCCCTAAGGTAGGGGGCTGGTATGACAGGAATTGATGAGATACAAGACAGTTATTCTCCATGACACAAGCAACTTAATTATCCAAAGGTATTTGAGAGAAGCATAGGGGTTAAACCCATAGGGTGAGACAGAGAAAAGATGAATATCAAAAGGCCATATAGTTTGGCATTTCTCTTGTCTGGGCTCTGAGGGGTGTGATGAAGTGTGTGATAAGGTGTGTTCTTCTGTGATCAGAAGGTGACTTTGAATAAGTGAATCTGCGGCCATGTGGCCTGCAGTTAATGGAGGGAAGTACTGGGGTATCTGTGGGCCTGAGAGTCAAGAAGGAAAGAACCAAGTCTGAGTTTCCCCCCCTTATGCTCACCTCGGTTGAGAGAGACTCACCAAGAGGCTATCTTCTCAGACCTCCATCCAAGGATGGGGGTGGTTCTCCCTAAGCTCTGTCAGGCTCACACATGGTCCCAACAGAGCACCACTTCTGCCCCAGCTCCCCCCCACCCCACCCCAAGCCTCTGTGTAGAGAAGCTTTAAGAGTGCTGGAGCTGCTCTCTGGTGCCTGTCACTCTCCCTCCCTTCGCTCATGCCCCCCCTCCCCACCAACACATAGGTACTGTGTACTAATCTATGAAATTCACGTTTAGATGTACTGTGCATGAAGTCTCACGGAATGCTTGGAAACAGCCGCCAGAATTGTGTTGTTTTGCTGCCACCTTGTGGACATTCAACGGAATGCACTTGATGGCAGAAAGTTACAGTTGATGGCGAGTGTAGGTAAGGGTTAGGGCTTAGGGTTTGGGTTTAGAATTAATCAGGTTTTAGGGGTTAGGGTTTAACGGTTAGGGTTAGGGGTTAGTGTTATGGTTAGGGTTATATATAAATGATAAGGCATGCTCAAAGGGTCATCCTGGATGCTATTACAGAGTACAAAAGAAGCATTGCTGTATTTATTAATTGTATCTGTCTTTAATTCCGTATCCTGTCCCTTTCCTGAAAACATTCTTACTCTTTGTCCCTCTGGGAGTATGGACCCAGGATCATTATGGGGTACAGAAGGTGGGAGATCTGGCCTCTGTAATTGCTTCCTTGCTGAACATGGGCGTTGGCACTTCAGTTTATACTCTCAGCCGGACAGGTTATAGTTTATGCACATTAGACAGCTTACAAACAGATTATTTTACAATTCCTCAGTATATTGAAATTCTAATTGTGCAAAATAAATCTACTAAAACAAATATCGTATTTTGAACAGTGATGCATTATACTATAGAGACAAGCTATATTGTTTGGACTAGCCTGGCACAAAATTATCTAACTTTCTAAATCTTGAAATACATTGAGAACCACTCTGAGAAATGATGTATCAACAGAGTATCAGACCAAGTCCTTGCTATACAAGTGTAATTAGGAAATAACATTCAAATAAACCTCTCAGAAACTGACTTCTAGTTGAAAGTCAGACAGGTAATATTCATTGTCCTAAGTTCTTTCTTTCTTTCTTTCTTTAATTTAAAAAAGGAGTCTAACAAAGCCGTAGGATAGGAGGGGTACAACTCCATACAATTCCCACCACCAGAACTCCATATCCCCCCCCTCCCCTGATAGCTTTCCTATTCTCTATCCCTCTGGGAGCATGGACCCAGGGTCACTGTGGGATGCAGAAGGTGGAAGGTCTGGCTTCTGTCATTGCTTCCCCGCTGAACATGGGCGTTGACTGGTCGGTCCATACTCCCAGCCTGCCTCTCTCTTTCCCTAGTAGGGTGGGTCTCTAGGGAAACGGAGCTCCAGGACACATTGGTGGGGTTATCTGTCCAAGGAAGTCTGGTTGGCATCATGCTGGCATCTGGAACCTGGTGGCTGAAAAGAGAGTTAACATACAAAGCCAAACAAATTGTTGAACAATTATGGACCTAAAGGCTGGAATAGTGCAGATGAAGTGTTGGGGGGGTACTCACTTCAGACTACTGTGTACTTTTGCTTTCAGGTGTATATTTTGCCCTAGTTTATGGATACCTGTGAACATAGGCTCTATCTCATGGGACCTGGTCTATATCTAGGTTTTGGGACTTTGTTAGGAAGTGAACCACCTGGGATGGAATTAGAGAATCCTATGAAAGGAAAGGTCTCCCCTGAGTAATGAAGCTGAAGGGTTGTTCCACACCTGAAGTCTCTGGACACAGTCTGAAGTGAAGCCTGCTGGGGTGGCACTCGTTGCGTTGCACTCCTAAGTTCTAAATGGGCTTGGCACGACTGCACACACACCTGTGTTTCCTGTATAAGTACCTGCGCTAACCGACTGCGCCACTGGGGCTCCAACATACCTGCATCTATTTCCTAAGGATTTTATGACACAAAGCAATGTTTGCTGTCTCCTTATTTTTGCAATCCTATTTTTCTTTATTTGTTATTGGGTAGAGACAGAGAGAAATGGAGAGAGGAGGGGGAGATAGGAAGAGAGACAGAGAGAAATGGAGAGAGGAGGGGGAGATAGGAAGAGAGACAGAGAGAAATGGAGAGAGGAGGGGGAGATAGGAAGAGAGACAGAGAGAAATGGAGAGAGGAGGGGGAGATAGGAAGAGAGACAGACAGACACCTGCAGACCTGCTTCACCGCCTGTGAAGCGACTCCCCTGCAGGTGGGGAGCCGGGGGCTCTAACCGGGATCCTTACGTTGGTCCTTGCACTTTGCGCCACATGCGCTTAAGCCGCTAAGCTACCACCCAACTCCCTGCAACCCTATTTTTCACTCATTGCTAGTCTTCTTCCTTAAAATTTCTTTCATGGATAGGAGAAATAGCATAATAGTTATTCAAAGAGATTTTATGCCCAAGTCTCCAAAGACCCAGCATCACCCACAACTGATCAGTGCTTTGCCATCATTGTCTTTCATTCTGAATTTCTCATTGATATAACACAAAATATATATTTTAAAATTATGTTTCCGTCACTGCTGTCTCTTCATAATTTTTTCATATGCCTTTTTTCTCTGAGATATTTTCCCAGTGAGACTCTATATTTTTCTCTCTGACAATCTTGAATTTTTTAATAGGTAAATTAGCTTATAAAAGGCAGTGGGGGAGTGGTGGATATGGGGTGGTAATTAAGGCAACTAAGGACTCAAGAGTTAGTCCAATGAGAAGACCAGGTAATTTTACAGACCTACTCCAGAAACAGTAACTCTGGAACCAGCTCTCTAAAGAAGAGCAGGAGAACATGGTTGAGAACATGAAGGGTTGGTTTAGGGCCAGTTTTCTCATCTTTGGACTTGGGACAAGATGGTGTTAGGGACTATAGATAGTGGTTAAAGGTGATGTACATCTTGGACCTATGCCCAGGAGGTACCATTATGACAACAGTGTCAGCTGGCATTACCAATTTCCCCTAAGATAGTACTCTACTGCCCCACAATTTTGAATTAAAAATTCTTTTATTTATAAAATGAAGATATTGACAAAACCGTAGAATAAGAGGGGTACAATTCCACAAAATTCCCACCACCAGAAATCCCTACCCCCATTACTTTCTATTTTTTAAGTATTTATTCCCTTTTGTTGCCTTTGTTGTTTTATTGTTGTAGTTATTGTTGTTAGATAGGACAGAGAGAAATGGAGAGAGGAGGGGAAGACAGAGAGGGCGAGAGAAAGACAGACACCTGTAGACCTGCTTCACCGCCTGTGAAGATGTTGGGCTAGCGTCACGGGAAGTGGAGATAACCCAGGAACCAAGTTGGTGGTGGCAGCTGCAGCGGACCACCACAGCGGATGAGCAGCAGAAGAGTCAGGGGTCTCAGAAGGTGACCTCCCTGGTCGGTCAGGAGTCGGCGCAAGGGAGAACAGAAACACCACACTCATATGGAGGGTGAATCTGGACTCATTTTAATAGTGAAACTGCATTAGCTTTTATACTTTTTTCAGGTTACATTCAGGTTGCCTAAACATCTAGCTCACAAGGAAGTAGCAATAAGCATCATAGTCTTGTGGCTTTGGCAGGCTACATGTTACTCCCCTATTTCTGTAAAGAATGGTACAATGCTTAGTATCGCCCTGTTCTCAGGGGAGGTCATACCCAGAATTGTTTTTGACTTTTGCGGAGGGCTCTTTCTATCATTAATCTTCTATGGGGGGCACACGGATCTTTGCCTAGTCGTGGACCACTGTTCATCTAGGTCTGGTACAGTTTAACTATTAATCTTTCTTTGTTTCAATACGTCAACTTGTACCTGGGAGGCCTCAATCTCTGCATTCTTTCTTTGAGGGGCAAGTCATAACATGACTTCTTTTGTCCGTCTATGCTGACCCACCTTCCCCACTTTCATAATGTAACTTTCAAATATGCCCCTGTGTAAGGGAGAGGGGGTGCTTCTGCCTCTCCATTCCCACCAGGCACTGCCAAAGCACTATTAATCAGTTGTGACAGTATAATTATTTGTAACAATAATGGGGGGAGAATATGTCATCCCATTCTCGTCCTTCCTGCTCAGCTTCCTTGAAGTCTGAATGCAGGTCCAGAGGAGATGACCCTGTCATGATCCCTGGCGTTCTTGATGGGGCGCTGCAGAATAAATCTTTATTCGTGTAGGCGCCCCAGAGTCAGGCATGTAGGCACCTGGTTAAAACCATGTGGAGCCAAAAACCGCAATGGCCGTGTCTGCCTCTCGGTCTGCACGCCTCCTCCAGGTCAGACTCGGAAGAGACAAAACAGAGATGGAAGTGGCTTGACAATACCATAAGTAGGAGGGGCTGGAAATGGAAGGGGCCCCCTAGCAACAGTTGCTGGGGGTTCAACCAGCATGATTAGCAATACCCTGCAGGGGGGCTTAGGAAGGAGACCGTTAGTCATTTGTAAGACAATGTAGGAGATTGATATGTAAATGATAAAGGGATGGGCCATTAGTAGCATGGAATGTAGGGTGCTTTGGGGGCCAGGGAGAGGATGGATGTCCCCTGATGGATGTTCCCTCAAGTCAAGCCCTGCCAAGCTCAACCTCATGCTCACAATTTCCCAACATGAAGTGACTCCCCTGCAGGTGACGAGCCGGGGGCTTGAACTGGATCCTTACGTAGGTCCCTGTGCTTTGTGCCACGTGCACATAAGTGCTGCCCTACCGCCCAACTCCCAAAGCTTTCCAATTCTTTATCCCTCTGGAGTATGGATCCAGGATCATTATGGGTGCAGAAGGTGGGAGTTCTGGCTTCTGTCATTGCTTCTCCACTGGACATGGGTGTTGACAGGTGGATCCATGTTGGGTAGTATGCCACCTCCCCCTGGCTTCTGCTTAACCATATGCCTATATAGGGATTTACTGATCCAAAGCTTTGGTCTATTTACATAAATCACTTTTACATTTACATAAAGCACTCCCTCCAGGGCATTGGTGGTTCAGTGATAGGATTCTCGCCTGTTCTGCCCCCTCCTTGTCACACTCTGATTTTCACCAGTCACTTTTCTCTCCACCCTCTCTATATCACATCCTGTTTCCACCCTACTTGGAGAGTATAAAAACAGCTGCTCTTCTGATTAAAGACACTTGGAAATTGCTTTCCGGCTCCGAGAGTTCCAGAGTGTATCTCCTGCGGAAGTTAGTGCGGCACGAGTTCCTGATCCCTCTCCCACGCAGCAGCCTAGATCAGCTCCAGTTGAGTTCTCTCCAAGCCAGAGAGCACTAGCTCGGGAAGAAGTACCCTCAGGCTATCCCGGCATCTGGCGCCCAGAACAGGGACACGTAAGCAGCAGATTTACAAGAAGACATCATAGATAAGTACACACCTTTTGGGTATCTGCAATATTGTGTTAAGGCACTGTGATTTTTTTTCTTTCTTATTTTTTTCCTGAGATATCTCCACCATGGAAAATCTTTTCCAAATTCTGCATTGTTTTTCCAGTATACAATTTTTATATATCTGGGACATTTTTCTCGGGGCTTCACCTTATATCCTGTTGATCATCATAGCAGCTTTTAAGGGATATATAGGGCAACCTCTCAAAAGGCTTAAGGACCTAGAGGCTGAGGTCCAAGAGATAAAGGAAGTGATCATAGAACTTAACCAGCACCTTAAAAACAAGAAGAAGCAAAGGCCTGTCATGATCTTGACCCACCCTAATTCCTCAGTATCTTGCCCTGAGGCCCCTATTTTGGCATCTTCCCTGAGGCCCCTATTTTGGCAGACACGTGTCCGAATTCTCCTTTGGACTCCACAGCCACTTCTTCGGCCACCCCCATTATGGCAGACACGTGTCCGGAACCTCCTGCTGCCTCCACGGCTGCTTCTTCACCCACCCCTGTTTTGACAGACACATGTCCGAATTCTCCTGTAGCCTCCAAAACCACTTCTTCGGCCACTTGTCCAGAAGCTTCCACTTCAGTGACTCCTCCTACCGCTACACACTTATCAGAGCAAGTCCACACATTTCCGGTCAATGTTGCCCCCAATAGACAAAAACCTCAGGCCTGGTATCCATATTCCACCACAGACCTGAAGGAACTACGCCAGGCTATCAAGGATGACGGTTTTCATGCCCCATGGACCAGGTCCATTTTACAAGGCCTGCTTCAGAACCTTAATACCCCCCAAGATTGGAGGGATGTGACTCGTGCTACGCTCCCAGGCCCCCTCTTCCTGCAATGGGAGGCATTCTTTCGCGACGAATGTTTACAACAATCGCGGAAAAATATTCAAAATCAGCCAGAGGGTAATTTTGATGCATTGTTTGGAACAGGCCAATTAGAAACAGGGATTCAACAGGCGGAAGCCAAGTTTCCACCGGGGTATTTTGATCAAGTACGCCTGTGTGCATTAAAAGCATGGGAGCGATTAACACCACCCATGGGAGCAGCCTCAGCCCCCATTCTCTCCCTGCAACAAGAACCTAATGAATCCCTCGCTAAATTCATTGCCAGGGTCCAGTCGAGTTTGGAAAGGAAGATTTATAATCCTGACGCTCGTTTTCTCCTCCTACGATCCATAGTCTGGGATGGAATGCTTCCGCATTTTCGACAGGCCTGTATCACTCTTAAAAACGAACACCCAGATACTTGGATTCTAGCTACACAGGATCTCAGATCAAGCTCTTTTCAAGGACCTATGTTACAGGCCTATGCAGCTACCTTGCATAAGCAAAAAGGGGCTTGATTTCAGTGCGGTCGCCAAGGGCATTGGCATAACCAATGTCCAGAAAATAGACCGCGACCCCGCCTCAAGTCAGGGCGACCTCACCTCCAGTCAGGGCAACCCCGCCTCCAGACAGGGAACCAGAGACCACGAATGCCTTGTCCCAGATGCCAGAAAGGATTTCACTGGAGGAGAGATTGTTGGTCAAGGTTCCATAGGAATGGCATGCCTCTGCCAAATATAAACAGGGATTTAAACTAGGTGTGGGGCTTCCCTTAGCCCCGACCCCAAGAGGGAATGAAGCAGGTTGCCCGCTTGGTGCTGTGCCCTTCTTTCACAAACAGAAGCCCAGCTTGGGACCCAATCCATCACTACACCCACCACGCCAAGTAACAATAACAGAGGGTGAGCAGAAGGAGGAACCCGTGGTATGTGGGAACTTCCAGCATAGAAATAACCGGCTGGAGCAAGAGAACAGCTCGAATTCGGAGCCTGAGATTTTATGGACCACCCCTGTTTTAGAAAGGGGTCACACAACTATGACAGTAAAGATTGGTAATATTCCTTTAAAGTGTTTGATTGACACGGGAGCAGATAAGACAATATTAAGACAAGCAGAGGTTCCCCAGAGTTGGGAACTCCTCCCAGGACCACGCTTACATGGTGTTGGAGGATTGACTCAGGCATTCTTTACACGAGATTCCCTTGTGTGGGAAGATCCAGAAGGGACTACCAGACGCTTTCAGCCTTTAATAGCTGATATAAGCACCAATTTATTGGGAAGAGACTTGCTGGAATCTTTAGATGTAGTGATATCCTCAGACACCTCTGCAGGACACCACACTCACTCCTGTGAGAGTGCTAGACCCAACCAGCACCCCCAATACTAACTGCCACTGTTCGTAACAGAACTCCCCGCTTAGATTGGCTTTCTAATGAGCCTGTCTGGGTGGAACAGTGGCCTTTGCCTAGGGAGAAGCTAGAAATTTTAAAAGAACTCGTCCAAGAGCAGTTATCTTTGGGACACATTCGTCATTCTCGGAGCCCATGGAATACTCCAGTCTTTGTGATTAAAAAGTGCTCAGGAAAATGGCACCTCCTCCAAGATCTTTGTGCAGTTAATAAAACCATGCAGGTTTGGGGCTCCCCCCAAAGGGGTTTGCCTCTTGCTTCCGCAATTCCCACAGGAATTCCAATCATAGCTATTGATATACAGGATTGTTTTTTCTCTATTCCCTTACACCCACAAGATTGTAAACGTTTTGCTTTCTCTGTTCCTTCTATTAATAATGCCAGCCCTGCCGATAGATTTGAATGGGTGGTACTGCCCCAGGGCATGGCTAATAGTCCTACTATTTGTCAAGAGGTTGTTAAATCTGCCCTTTTTCCATATATTCATAAGGGCCTTAAGGTTTTTCATTATATGGATGACGTGTTAATGTGGGGAGAATTAGATACAGATCTCTCCGCCCTATGTGATTTTCTAATCCCTGCCTTAAAGAGAAGATACAGCTATTCCCTCCAATATCTTTCTTAGGCTCAGAAATTTCCCTAACGCAGATTCGTCCTTTAAAACCTTGTGTTACTTTTCCTTCTAATCTCACTCTTGCTTCTTTACAAAGTTTTCTTGGAAATTTGAATTGGCTTAGGCAGTATCTTTATCTGCCTACGAGCTGCCTGCAACCACTGTTCGATCTGTTAAAAGGAAACAAACAGCCCTCCTCAAAGTGTATGTTAACCCCCGAAGCATCCTTGGCTCTGGAAAAAGTTAACCAGGCTCTCCAGGACATGCACCTCGTTCAGTTCTCCCCCTCCTCTCCAGTAAATCTTCTAATTTTTAACTCCACCCCCACGGTAGTGGGGGCATTGTGGCAGAAACATGGCATTCTCGAGTGGCTTCATACGCCAGTAGGCGGAGATCCAAGACTCCTTACCGAGATTGATGCCTTAGCATTTATGGTTCGCCAAGGAAGAAACAGATCGGTTCAGGTCTTAGGAAGGGAACCAGATTCAATCATTCTTCCCTTTTCTCTCACTGATACAGAATGGCTCATACGCCACCATTCTCGTTTTGCCATAAGTTTAATGGGTTTTCCAGGACAATTAGATAATCATTTTCACTCTAATAATTTGATAGCTTCTTTACCTCTGTTGCCTCTACTAGTACCTAAACTTTTCTCTCGAGATCCCATCCCCTCTGCTCCTGCAGTGTTCACTGATGGTGGAAAAAAGGGAGCTGCTGCCCTTATAAATTATCCAGACCAGCAATACCCCAAACCTCTCTTTACTGAACTTAATGATAATTCCCCTCAGTACAAAGAACTTTATGCTGTTTTCCTTGCATTAAAAGCTGTACCAGAATCCTTCAACCTTTTTTCTGACAGTGTGTATACTGTTAACTTACTTCCATGGCTTACTCGATCTTATGTAAGAATTGATGACAACCCACTTTCTCCTCTTTTAATTCAAATTGCCTCTATGCTCTGTTCTCAAACCCATCCACTGTATGTTCAGCACCTACGTTCCCACAGCCCTCTTCCTGATCCCCTGTCCGAAGTGAATGCTGCAGCCGACCACCTTGCCTCCACAGGAATTCTCCTAGCCTCTGTCTCTAATCCTGCTCACTTTCATTCCCTAACCCATGTTAATCTTAAAGGTCTTCGAGCTCGATTTCCTGATATTCCTCTGCCACAGTTAAAACGTATTCTTGCTACATGTTCCTCCTATGCACGTCTAATCAAAACACCTGCTATTCTGACTCTGGGGGTTAATCCTCGAGGTTTAAAAGCCAACGCTCTTTGGCAAATTGATGTTACCCACATACCCAACTTTGGCAAACAAAAATATGTGTTCATCTCAATTGATACCTTCTCTAAGTTTATGTGGGCTACAGCTCAGACTGGAGAAAACTCAAAAAAGCTTATAAGCCATATGCTCTCCTGTTTTGTTGTAATGGGCTTACCTCTTCAACTTAAAACGGATAATGGACCTGCTTTTACCAGCAAACAATTTAAAGATTTTTGTTCCCTCTGGAACATTACTCATACTACAGGCATTCCGTATAATCCACAGGGACAAGGCATTGTTGAGAGGGCCCATCAAACTCTTAAGGCTCAATTAAATAAAGAAAAAGGGGAAATGTACCCCCCTAATATCCAGCTGGCAAAAGCCTTAACTACATTAAATCTCTTTAATATTTACAAAAACTCAGACCAACCTCCTATAATTCTTCATTGGCAAACACCACCTACCCTCCCAGCTATTAAAGTCAAATGGAAAGACCCACTTGATAAAATTTGGAAAGGACCTGACCCCCTGTTGACTATGGGGAGGGGTTTCACATGTATTTTTCCACAAAATTACTCCAAGCCTTGTTTGGGTTCCTGCCCGCCATGTCCGGCAATATCCACATGATGGCGCTGATATCCCTGAAGAACAAGAAACACTGCAAGAAGACTGGCTGCAAGAGGACTGGCTACAGGATGCACCCCAGGATCCATAATACAGCATGGCAGAATAAAAAAAAAATCTGATTCACAGAACTCTTCCCCCCCCCCGAATGAATGTCTTATGCTATGACTGGCCAGTTGTGTTTTGTGAGTGAGTGAGTGAAAAAAAAAATTGAGTGAGTTGAGTGACCAAAATTTTTGTATGACCCATTGTGCTCAGAGTACTCTGAAAGTTAACTGACTTTATATAAAACGGCTGGACGCAGCCATCGTTTCTGGAGACGTCCAGAAACAGTCCAAAAATTGTTCATTCCCCCTTCTGATTTCTTTTTTAAGTCTTGATATCAATATGAAATGTTTAGTCTTAAACTGTGTGAGTAAAGATGGTTCAATTATGACAGTAGATCTAAATTCACATTTGAAATGATATGTCTTATTTACAAGTTTTTCTCCTCCTGTGTGTTATAAACTATATGTTTAATATGCGTGTTTCAAGTTTGGTAAACATTAACAGTTAAATTGTAACTTCGAAGCTACATTTTTATGAGAAGAGGTAAAATCAATTCATTTAAGTAACTGAGTGTTTAAGGTAAAACTCTAAATATTCAATGTGACAATTCATCATCTCCTAAGTTAAAATACAAATTCTCTATACAGGACATTTTTGGAGGGCCCCCAAAAATGTCCTGTAAGCTATCTTGTGGAAATTAATCCACAACAAATTTGGCATCAATCCAATATTGTAAATGTACCAAAAAAAAAATGTCACTAAAGTGTGTTAACTCTAGTAACCTGAGTTTGCTTAAAAACCCAATGTAAAAATAGTTAAGAATCAATATATGTGACTTAAATTCGGTATGAAAATTTTGCTATATAAAGACTGCTACATGAGGTCACATAAGATGACCTTTACACGGAATTATAAAGATACCTAAACCAATTATAATCATTGAGTTATCAATTGTAGTAAACTTCTAATTTGTTACAAAGTTTTTTCATAAGTAATTGACTACAGCTATGACAAGCCTTCGCATAAAGAAGCATCTGCTCATATAGAATCCCCAGAAATCCATCTTGGACCCCTGACCTCTGACATCACCCACAATTACAGCCATCCCCCGAAACCCATGATGTGACCTGACACGATCTGGAGAACCTGATTCACAGACTCCAAAGGACAAGACTTTCCTACTGCCTTTCTCTCAACCATCGGTGTCTGCTCTTCCTGCTTCTGTTTCGCCCACCATGTTTTGGCGGTTCCAGGTCACTCTCTACAGAGAAGAAAAGTTCCAGTGGCCGTCCTCCTCCATCAAGATAGACGTGTGGCATTTATTTCCTGGCCGTTGACATTGGACTGATGCTTCTATAGAACTTGCTGGACACTCCTTTTATACTGCTGGACTTCTTGAAGAATGACTGTAGCAGTTCATAGAACTTTCCGCCATCTGACTCGGGATTTTGCAATGCCAGATCACCCCTCTAGCCCCTCGGCTTATCGGGCCCCCACTCCTCCACCCATCAGGCTCACTCTGTCTCTTGCTACTCTTACTTATCACTCCCTGTCTTGTGCTAGTTCTTTTTGAAGACACTTACACACTATCATTCTGCTTTCTTCCCAACAGGTTTCCGTTCACCCCTACACTGCTATTCCCCTGACAGAGATGAAGCCTTTTACAGACATTGACCCAGTTATATATGGCCATTAAGTAAGAGGAAGATGTTGGGGAATTGTGAGGATATGGTTGAGCTTGGAAGGGCTTGAGCCTGAGGGGTGTGTCAATCCTGTTAGTCTCTCTCTCCACGGAGAGGTTGAGCAAGGAGGGACAGTAGAACCCAAAAAAAGGTGTGCCTCTTATCAGTCTCCCTGCCTCACAAAGTGCCCCGCACTCCTGATACTATGGCAAATAGTTAAAAAGAAAGGGGGAGATGTTGGGTAGTATGCCACCTCCCCCTGGCTTCTGCTTAACCATATGCCTATATAGGGATTTACTGATCCAAAGCTTTGGTCTATTTACATAAATCACTTTTACATTTACATAAAGCACTCCCTCCAGGGCATTGGTGGTTCAGTGATAGGATTCTTGCCTGTTCTGCCCCCTCCTTGTCACACTCTGATTTTCACCAGTCACTTTTCTCTCCACCCTCTCTATATCACATCCTGTTTCCACCCTACTTGGAGAGTATAAAAACAGCTGCTCTTCTGATTAAAGACACTTGGAAATTGCTTTCCGGCTCCGAGAGTTCCAGAGTGTATCTCCTGCGGAAGTTAGTGCGGCACGAGTTCCTGATCCCTCTCCCACGCAGCAGCCTAGATCGGCTCCAGTTGAGTTCTCTCCAAGCCAGAGAGCACTAGCTCGGGAAGAAGTACCCTCAGGCTATCCCAGCAGATCCACACCCCCAGACTGTCTCTTTTTTTCCCTAGTGGGGCAGGGCTCTGGGGAGGGGAGGTTGCAGGTACATTGGTGAGGTTGTCTGCCCAGGGGAGTCAGGTTGGTGTCATGGTAGCATCTGCAACTTGGTGTCTGAAAAGCATTAAGATATAAAGAAGAACAAACTGTTTAATAATCTTGAGCCTAAAGGCAAGAATATAGCGGATGAGATTTGAGGTCTCCATTTTGGAAAAAGTAGGTCTATTTTAGGTACATTCCAAGGGGCCCATGACTTTTACTAGTTTTTGCCTGAGCCTGACAGCTAACACACAGGTGGGCCAAAGATATCATTTGGGGAGATGGTGTCAGAGTTGAAAATAGAACTAGAAAGCTGGATCAGGGGAGATAGTTGCTCCCAAATCTGGGAAAAGTATGTAAATATTGTTAGCTGTAAACTCCATTGATTTGATCTGGAGACCATATTCAGTGCAGGAGCCTGTGTAACCTCTGTATCCTTGTAGGTCTGAGCTCACATTCTGTGGTCATAGCTAGGAACGTTCTAGGCTGCACCCATTGCAGGACCCATCTTCCTTGAGTAGTAGAGGATTTTGGTCCAACCTCTCTCGGAGAATGAGGTAGTCACTACCATTGTTGATCCACATTGAGGGCAAGGCCCTATGGGGGCCCACAGAGGGGTCCATTATGTTGTTTCTGATGGAGATGACCAGTGACAGTGGCCAGAGGGATCTGTTAGAAGTCTAGGCCCATCATGTCTATGTGGGAATCCCAGGGAAGTGGTCATTTGTTTTCTTGTTGCTGAGTTTGTTGAGTTCTTCATATATCTTGATTATTTGCCTCTTGTCTGATGTATCTTCTCCCACTCGGAGAGTTCTCTTTAAAAAACTGCAGGGGGAAAAAGTTTTGGATTATGTTTTTAAAATTATCTTTATTATTGGATAGAGACAGCCAGAAATCAAAAGGGTAGGGGGAGATAGTGAGAGAGAGAGAGACACCTGCAGCCCTGCACTGAATATGGGCCCCAGATCAAAGACCCATGCTGGGAAATTGTGCAGATGCAGTCACATCTACCATGTTGTCCCCTCAGGCTGTTCCTAGTTCACCTGAGAGTTGGGACATTCTCCGAGCGCCTGTTCCACCATGTTGTGCCCTCAGGGCATTGTCTATTTCCCCGCCATAGTTGAAGTGCTTTGGTTACTCCTCCCCCTTCCCATTCTCACGAGAGTTATTATCCTACCCTGTAGTGCTATGGTTACTCCTCCCCCTTCCCATTCTTGCGAAAGCTACTCCTATAAAAGCCCTTCTCCTTCTGCACCTCTCTCTCTTGCCAGCACTTCACTTCAGTGTTTAGACGCAGGAAAGGTTACTGTGTGAGGCGGCCATTTTCGCTACCTCCACGTGGCCCAACCTGCTTCTCTCACACTCAACTCTGAGGTGCCAGCGCAAATAAAGATTTGTGTTCCCTCTTCACTCCGGATCTCCTCTCTCTCTTCTCCATGGCACACAACAACAGACCCAAGTCTTATTTTTATCACAATCTTTCATCCACCCACACAAATGTGTTAACATAATTTTGCATTTCTCCATTCTTGCTGACATTTAGTCCATTCTAGTCCATTCTCTAATAATGATTCAAAGAACAATGATGTCTATGTTGTGAGCAAAGACTTTTCTGACAGGTATTTTTCAAACTTTGCTTCTGAGCTTCCAGCTGGCTAGTTATATCTTAGTTTTCACAGTGATGTTGGTTTTCAAAGCTTTAATGTTTAGCACAGCATCTCACATTTTGAGATCACTTTACCACACCACTCCCACTGTCACAGCAACAATATCCCTCCACCTCGCAGGCCGTCCCCTCACCATCTCTGTTGGTAACTTTCTCTTTGTCCTTTTGTGTGAGCATTGGAACTAGTAATCTGTACAATTACTTTGGCAAATTTTATAAATATGTAATATGCACTACAGCATATATATAATATGAATATAGTGAATGTTAGATTTTATGGATTTTATAAATGTAATATACATATAATGTGTACATGCCTAATATGTGTATAGTGAATGTCAGATGTTTTGGATTTTATAAATGTGTAATGTGCATATAATGTGTGTATATATGCATATAGTGAACCTTCGATGTTATAGGTCATAGAAATATGTCGTGTGCATGTGATATGTAATATGTGTATAGTGAATCTTAGATGTTATGGGTCATAGAAATATGTCGTGTGCATGTAATATGTAATATGCATATAATGAACCTTAGATGTTATGGGTCATATGAATATGTCCTGTGCATGTGATATATAATATGCATATAGTGAACCTTAGATGTTATGGGTCATATAAGTATGTCGTGTGCATGTGATATATAATATGTGTATAGTGAACCTTAGATGTTATGGGTCATATAAATAAGTCATGTGCATGTGATATGTAATATGTGTATAGTGAACCTTAGATGTTATGGGTCATATAAATATGTCGTGTGCATGTGATATGTAATATGTGTATAGTGAACCTTAGATGTTATGGGTCATATAAATATGTCATATGCATTGATATATGTGTATAGTGAACCTTAGATGTTATGGATCATATAAATAAGTCATGTACATATAATGTTTGAATAATATGTGGACAATGAAGGTTAGATGTCATGGATTTCTTCGATGCTTTCCTTGTGTGTAGTATTTTTTACACTATTTTTTGTAGTGTTTTGAGCATGAATGGGTGTTGGATTTTGTCAAAGGCTTTCTCTGCAACTATTGAGATTATCATGTGGTTTTTGGTTTTGCTTTTATTGATGTGGTGAATGACGTTGATTAACTTATGTATATTGAACCAGCTTTGCATTCCTGGAATAAATCCCACTTGGTCATGATGAACAATCTTTTTTTTTTAATAATTTATTTCTTTATTGGGGAATTAATGTTTTACATTCAACAGTAAATACAATAGTTTGTACATGCATAACATTCCCCAGATTCCCATTTAACAATACAACCCCCACTATGTCATTTATCATCTTTCATGGACCTGTATTCTCCCCACCCACCCACCCACCCCAGAGTCTTTTACTTTGGTGTAATACTCCAATTCCATTTCAGGTTCGACTTGTGTTTTCTTTTCTAATCTTGTTTTCCAACTTCGGCATGAGAGTGAGATCATCCCATATTCATCCTTCTGTTTCTGACTTATTTCACTTAACATGATTTTTTCAAGGTCCATCCAAGATCGGCTGAAGACGGTGAAGTCACCATTTTTTACAGCTGAGTAGTATTCCATTGTGTATATATACCACAACTTGCTCAGCCACTCATCTGTTGTTGGACACCTGGGTTGCTTCCAGGTTTTGGCTATTACAAATTGTGCTGCCAAGAACATATGTGTACATAGATCTTTTTGGATGGATGTGTTGAGTTCCTTAGGATATATCCCCAGGAGGGGAATTGCAGGGTCATAGGGTACGTCCATTTCTAGCCTTGTGAGAGTTCTCCACACTGTTATCCACAGAGGTTGGACCCATTTACATTCCCACCAGCAGTGCAGGAGGGTTCCTTTGACCCCACACCCTCTCCAGCATTTGCTGCTGTTACCTTTTCTGATGTATGACATTCTCACAGGAGTGAAGTGATATCTCATTGTTGTCTTGATTTGCATTTCTCTGACAATCAGAGACTTGGAGCATTTTTTCATGTGTTTCTCGCCCTTTTGGATCTCTTCTGTGGTGAATATTCTGTCCAAGTCCTCCCCCCATTTTTGGATGGGGTTATTTGTTGTCTTGTTGTTGAGTCTGGCAAGCTCTTTATATATGTTGGTTATTAAACTCTTATCTGATGTATGGCATGTAAAGATCTTCTCCCATTCTGTGAGGGGTCTCTTGGTTTGGGTAGTGGTTTCTTTTGCTGTGAAGAAGCTTTTTAATTTGATGTAGTCCCATAGGTTTATACTTGCCTTAGTCTTCCTTGTAATTGGATTCGTTTCATTGAGAATGTCTTTAAAATTTATGTGGAAAAAAGTTCTGCCAATATTTTCCTCTAAGTATCTGATAGTTTCTGGTCTAACATCCAAGTCCTTGATCCACTTGGAATTTACTTTTGTATTTGGTGAAATACAGTGATTCAGTTTCATTCTTCTGCATGTTTCAACCCATTGTTTCCAACACCATTTGTTGAAGAGACTCTGCTTTGCCCATGTAATAGTCTGAGCCCCTTTGTCAAAGATTAGATGTCCATAGGTGTGGGGCCTCATTTCTGGGCTCTCAATTCTATTCCACTGGTCAGTGTCTCTGTTCATGTTCCAGTACCAAGCAGTTTTGATGACAATGGCCCTATAATACAGTTTGAGATCTGGGAGTGTGATGCCTCCAGTTCTGTTCCTTTTTCTCAAGATTGTTTTGGCAATTCTAGGTCTTTTCTGGTTCCAGATAAACATTTGTAGCATTTTTTCTATTCTCCTAAAAATGTGCTTGGGATCTTGATGGGGATAGCATTAAATTTGTAGATGGCTCTGGGTAATATATTCATTTTGATGATGTTAATTCTTCCAACCCATGAACATGGAATATCTTTCCACTTCTTTATGTCTTTTTCAATTTCTTTGAGTAGTGACTCATAATTTTCAGTATACAAGTCTTTCACTTCTTTGGTTAGGTTTACTCCTAGATATTTTATTGTTTTTGTTGCTATAGAAAAAGGAACTGATTTCTGGATTTCAATTTCTTCTAACTTAGTGTTTGCATAGTGGAATGCCACTGACTTTTGAATGTTAATTTTATAGCCTGACACCTTACTGTATTGCCTGATGATTTCCAAAAGCTTCTTGCTGGATTACTTAGGTTTTTTCCATGTATACTATCATGTCATCTGCAAATAAGGAGAGTTTGACTTCTTCTCTTCCAATCTGTATGCCTTTAATTCTTTGCTCCTGCCTGATTGCTATGGCAAGAACTTCCAACACTATGTTGAATAGTAATGGTGATAGTGGGCAGCCCTGTCTAGTACCTGATCTGAGGGGAAATGCTTCCAGTTTTTCACCATTGAGTATGATGTTGGCTGTAGGTTTGCTATATATAGACTCCACTATCTTCAGGAATTTTCCATCTATTCCCATTTTTTGTAGTGTTTTGATCATAAAGGGATGTTGTATTTCGTCAAAGGCTTTCTCTGCATCTATTGATATGACCATGTGGTTTTTGGTCTTGCTTTTGTTGATGTGGTGGATCACATTGATTGATTTATGTATATTAAACCAACCTTGCATGCCTGGGATAAACCCCACTTGGTCATGATGAACAATCTTTTTGATATACTGCTGTATCTGGTTGGCTAGAATTTTGTTCAATATTTTCGCATCTATGTTCATCAGAGATATTGGTCTGTAGTTTTCTTTTTTGGTTGTGTCCCTGTCTGCTTTTGGTATCAGGGTGATGTTGGCTTCATAGAAGCTGGCAGGGAGTATTCCAGTGTCTTCAATCTTCTGGAAGACTTTTAAAAGTAGAGGTATTAGTTCTTCTTTGAAAGTTTTGTAAAATTCATTTGTAAAACCATCTGGTCCAGGACTTGTATTTTTGGGAAGATTTTTGATAACTGTTTCAATTTCATTGCTGTGATGGGCCTGTTCATGTTATCCACTTCCTCTTTACTTAGTTTTGGAAGTTGGTAGGTATCTAGGAAATCATTCATTTCTTCCAGGTTCTCTAGCTTGGTGGCATATAGTTGTTCATAGAAGCCTCACATGATATGTTGAATTTCTGCAGTGTCTGTTGTGATTTCTCCTCTTTCATTTACTATCCGATTTATTTGGGTCTTCTCCCTTTTTTGTTTTGTGAGTCTGGCTAAAGGTTTGTTGATTTTGTTTACTCTTTCGAAGAACCAACATTTACTTTCATTGATCTTTTGTATGGTTTTCCTATTCTCAATGTTATTTATTTCTGCCCTAACTTTAATGATTTCTGTCCTTCTGGTTGCTTTAGGATTCCTTTGTTGTTCTTCTAGGTCTTTGAGATGTGCAATCAGGCTGTTTATTTGTGCCTTTTCTTGTTTCCTAATGTGTGCTTGTATAGCTATGAACTTCCCTCTTAGGACTGCTTTAGCTGTGTCCCAAATATTTTGATAGATTGTGTCTTCATTTTCATTGAACTCTCGAAACATTTTGATTTCTTCCTTGATTTCCTCTTAGACCCAGAAGTTGTTAAGAAGTATACTGTTGAGTTTCCACTTTTGGGGACTGTTACTAATCTTTTGTTGATTGTTAAGTGTTAGTTTAATTCCACTGTGGTCTGAGAAGATGCTTGGGATGATTTCAGTGCTCTTGAATTGGCTGATGCTGTCTTTGTGGCCTAACATATGGTCTATCCTTGAGAATGATCCATGTGGATTTGAGTAAAATGTGTATTCCAGTTTCTTGGGATGAATGACTCTGAAAATGTCCAATAGTTCTAGTTTATCTATCTCTTCATTTAGCTCCCTTATGTCTTTACTGATTTTCTTCCTGGATGATCTGTCAAGTTGAGAGAGTGGGGTGTTGAAGTCCCCTACTATGATTGTGTTACTGTTAATATATTGCTGTAGCTCTTTCAGTAGACTTTTGATGTATTTAGATGGCTTCTCATTGGGTGCATAGATATTAATAATTGTTAAGTCCTCTTGATTGACTGATCCTCTGAGCATTAAGTAGTGTCCATTCCTATCTTTTTTAATCTTACCTATTTTAAAGTCTATCATGTCAGATATGAGAATAGCTGTTCCTGCCCTTTTTTGTGGGCCATTGGCTTGTATGATAGTTTTCCATCCTTTCACTTTAAGTCTGTGTTTGTCTTGTTGAGTTAGGTGAGTTTCCTGTAGACAACATATTGTTGGGTTGTGTTTTCTGATCCATCTTCCTACTCTGTGTCTTTTAATAGGTGAATTCAGGCCATTGACATTTATTGATATCAAAGATTGAAGATATTTTAACGCCATTCTTGTAGAGTTTTAGAGTGTTTTGATATATGTCCTATTTGTGGTGGTCTGGTTGTTTATAGGAGACCTTTTAGAACTTCTTTCAGGGCAGGCTTGGTGATGGTTGCTTCCTTCAACTGTTGCTTATCTGAGAAGGTTTTGATGCTTCCATCTAGTCTGAATGACAGTCTAGCAGGATATAGTATTCTTGGCTGAAAGCCTTTCTCACTGAGCACTAGATAGATATCTTGCCATTCTATTCTGGCCTGTAGTGTTTGTATGGAGAAGTCTGCTGCTAATCTTATGGGTTTTCCTTTGTAGGTGACTCTTTGTTTTTCTCTTGCAGCCTTGAGGATCCTTTCTTTATCCTTATTCCTTTCCATTCTAAGTATGACATGTCTTGGTGTCTTTAGGTCTGGGTTAATTCTGTTTGGGACCCTCTGGGCTTCTTGAATCTTTATGTCTTTGGTGTTGTCTAGACTAGAGAAGTTTTCAGCTATTATGGCCTGGAGAATGCTTTCTTCCTCTCCTTCTCTTTCTTCCTCTGGCATGCCAATAATGCGTATATTGTTTCTTTTGAAATCATACCATAGGACTCTGTTGTTGTTTTCAGCATCTCTTAATCTCTTTTTGAGATCTCTTACTTCTTCTTTAGTTGTCTCTAATTCATCCTCAATCTTGCTAATTCTGTCTTCAGCCTCATAGATTCTATTCTCTCTGCCCTCTACTGCTTTCTGGAGTTCATCTATTTTGTTGCCCTGCTCTGATACTGTGTTAGCTTGTTCAGCTAGTTGCCTTCTTAGCTCAGCGATTTCAGCTTTCAGCTCTCTAATAACCATGAGATAATTAGAATTTTCTTCCATATTCTCATTTGTTGTTCCTGCTTTTCTGATTACAATTTTTTCAAATTCTTTACTCACTTCTGTTATTATTTCCTTAGCTAATGTTTGGATGTTGAACTTGTTTTTTTGTGCTTCACCCTCTGGAGGACTTTTAGCTGGACTCTTGTCCTGGTTCAAGTCTCCAATATTTTTTCTTGTTGTTTTAACCATTTTATGTATTATGTTATGAGTTCCCTTTATCAGTACTTTTCAAATTATTGATCACTATTGCCTGGATTGACTTGTGTCTAAGTAATTTAATTAAAGGTTTTACCATGGTGGAAGTTAACAGTTTTTTCAATCCCTGAGTTGGAGCTCAGTGGTGTAAAAGCCTCTTTGTTTTTCTTCCCTGTAGGCTATGGGAGCCTGAGGGCTTTTAAACTGTCAATAGGCTTCTTAGCTTAATCACTGACTCCTGACCAAGAGATAAAGCAGGGTGTGGCAGTGATAATCCAGTGGTTATGCAAAGAGACTTTCACAGCCCCTCAGCTATGCCACGGAGGTATAGGTCTTCTCTTGAGTTTCCCAGTTAGCTCTCTGTCCCCTGGTGTCCCTCCCTGTTGCTGCTCCAGATTCTGAGGGTAGTAACAATGGAGACTCAGAGTTGCACTTGGTGAGTCTCTGGGGAGTCCTCTTCTCCCTTCAGCTGTCCCCTTGTTGTGGAGCAGACTGGAGGTGGTGTCTCCACTGATAAACTGTTGAACTGTTAGCATTCACTTAATCTCTCCTTAGGCCCCTCTCTCCTCTCTGTCACCAGCCATGCGTGTTTGTACTCACGGGTGATTTACTGGGTTCCTGTGGTCATTCTAGTCCTGTCTTGTTTTGGTCCGGGTGGTCTCCTTTGGTATTCCTAGTTGATCCAGGAGAGGAGAGGAGAGGAGAGGAGAGAAAGTCATCTGCTGCTCGTAGCTCCACCTCTGGAAGTCCTGCATATGTTTCTCTCTCTTCTTATTTTTCTCATTAACAAATAAATAAAATCTTTTTAAAAAGAATACTATCACAGTCAAGAGAACCAGTGTAATGGTTATGCATGAGGCTTTAAAGTCTTAGATTCAATTAATCCCCATACCACCTTAAGCCAGAGCTAAGCAGTGCTCTGGGAAAGAAGAAAAAAAGAAAGAGTGAAACAAAGAGAGGTAGAAAGAAAGAAAGGACATAACTAGAAAATTTCTATATACTCAGCTAAATACTGTTACAGAGAACACTTCACATGCCTTGTCAGATTTGTCCCACAAAGACCTGTGGTGGCAGGTCTAAGATCCTCAGACTTCTATGATACATGTGCTAGAACATGGTAGTTCAAGCAGAGCCATTCCATAGTCCCTGATCTCTCTTTCCCTGCCCATATATGTCTTACACCTTATGGTCCTAATGGGAATTAGCACACAGGTAAGCAGAACCTCAGACATCATATCAAATGCCATGCCATGCCATGCCATTAGCCATCCACTGGCCATCACAAATGTGAGGAGATGCACATACTGACACAGGAGAAGAGACACCTGTATACCTAGTTCAGGTCTTTGAAGCAGGTAGTAGCTCCTTTGAGTGATGCATTTGGAGATTCTGGGTTATTGTACAAGGTCTAGAAGGAGCAGCACAGGGTTTAGGTCACTGAATTCTTCAAATCCATGTACTCTTCGACCCATAGACTCTAAAGTGCAGGACTTCTCTAGTTCTTGTCTGTAGACAGTATTGCCATAAAGTGCTGGTGTGTTTTGGTTACTTGCCACCAAGAGAAGTCATGATGCTTTGTAGCCCATAGGTATCCTCTCTCACTGAATACAGTTCCCATCTTCCTCACTGCAGGGCCTCTGCCACAAGAGAAGATGGCATGTCTCTCGACAGTCACTTGCCATCCAGAAATTTCCCCACCACTGGCTCTGAGTTGTGTTCATATCTTGGTTATAGCCATAAAACAACAGTGAGGAGGAGGAGGAGGAGGAGGAAGAGGAGAAGGAGGATTGCTTATGGCCCAGCAGACCTAGATACAAATCTCCTTTTACCAATCCAAAGAGCTGGGCCATACTGTTCCCAGTAATCTTGAGAAATATCACAACTTTAATTTTATGCTATATAATAGAAGGAAATCATACACTCTAATAAAAATAATATTTACTATACATTATATATTTAAATATATTATGTTATATATTTTTATCTATAACACATATGTAACATAACTATATAAATTATATAGAGAGATATATAGTAGCATTTATATAAGTTTCAATGCCTTAAGAAATGTATATATGGGAGTCGGGCTGTAGCGCAGCAGGTTAAGCGCAGGTGGCGCAAAGCACAAGGACCAGCATAAGGATCCCGGTTCGAACCCCGGCTCCCCACCTGCAGGGGAGTCGCTTCACAGGCGGTGAAGCAGGTCTGCAGGTGTCTGTCTTTCTCTCCTCCTCTCTGTCTTCCCCTCCTCTCTCCATTTCTCTCTGTCCTATCCAACAATGACAACAACAATAATAACTACAACAATAAAACAACAAGGGCAACAAAAGGGAATAAATAAATAAAATAAATATTTAAAAAATTGTAAAAAAAAAAGAAAAGAAATGTATATATGAGGCAGTGTAGCACACTGAAACCACATTGATAATGTTGCTGTTACTGATGATCTTTTTTTATTGCTACCAAGGTTAATGATAGGGCTCAATTCCTGCACAAAGAATTCTGCACTCACAGTGGCCATATTTTCTTTTATATTTTATTTGATATGAGAGAGATAAATTGAGATGGGGAAGGGAGGTAGAGAGGGAGAGAGAAATAGAGAATCTACTACTAACTCAGCTTCACCACTATGAAGCTTCCCCCTCCCACCCCAGCTATCCACAGGAGGGTCCCAGGACCATGCTCATAATAACATGTGCTCTCAAACTGGGGCACCATCACCCATCCAGTGAATGTCTTCTTGAATGAGAATGAGACTACATTTTCTGTTAAAAGAGGGAGTGGCCACCTCCTGGGGCCCTAGTCATGGAGTCCTGGGATGCTCACACAGACATGATGGGTCTAGACCTCTGCAGATCCCTCTCTCCACTGCCACTGGTCATCTCCATCAGGAACAATATCAAATGGACCCCTTTGTGGGCCCCTATATAACCTTACCCTCAAAGTGGATCAGCAATGGTAGGCACAGCCCTATTCTCTGAAGGGAGGTTAGGCAACAAACTCTACCACTCAAGGAAGATGGGTCCTTGTTGTTAGAGTTCGGTGCAGCCTGGACTGTTCCTAGTTGTGACCACAGAATGCAAGCTCAAACCTACAAGGATACAGAGGTTACATAAGCTCCTGTGCTGAATATGGGCCTCAGATAAGATCAATGGGGTTTACAGTTAACAATATTTATATACTTTCCCCCATATTTGGGAGCTACTCTCTTCCCTGATCCAGCTTTCTAGTCCTTTTTCCAACTATGACACCATCTTCCCAGACAATACCTTGGGTCTACCTGCATGTTAGCTGTTAGGCTCAGGCAAAAATTAGTCATGTCATGGCCCTTTGAATATACCTAAAACATACCTACTAGATTTTTCCAAAATGGAGACCCCCGGATCTCATCTGCAATATCCTTGCTTTTAGGTTCATGATTAGTCAACTTTTTTTTTTTTTTACCATAACACTGCTCAGCTCTGGCTTTATGGTGGTGTGGGGGATTGAACCTGTGACTTCAGAGCCTCAGATGTGAAAGTCTCTTTGCATAATCAAAATGCTATTTACCTGCACCCTTTATATCTTAATTTTGTAGCCAGCAGTTTCCAGATGCTAACATGATGCCAACCTGACACCTCTGAGCTGACAACCCCACCAATGTGTCCTGGAAGCCTGCCTCCTTAAATACCTGCCCCACTAGGGAATGAGGAAGACAGGCTGGGAGAATGGACCAACCTGCCAACGACCATGTTCAGTGGGCAAGAAATTACAGAAGCCAGACCTTCCACCTTCTGCACCCCATAATGATCCTGGGTCCATACTCCCAGAGGAATTAAAAAAAATAGGAAAGCTTTCAGGGGTGGGGGAAGGATGGGAGAGGGAGTCCTGGTTGTGAGAATTGTGTGGGAATTCTGCTTTCCTAAGTGAGAGAAGTTTTCAGCTAAAACTGATCTGAAAATGGACTCCAGGCCTTTGGCCGTGTCCTCCTCCACAGATACACCTATCACTCTTTTATTCGATCTTTGATGGAGCCTGCAGTTTCACAGAGAGTTGCTTCAGTCTTCTGAGTCATTGGCCTCCCCCTCATCTCTGAATTGAAAATAGTGGACAAGCCTTATCTTCTAGACTGGGAATTATTTCTTCTGAATGTGTGAGTGGATTACAGTTAGTGTCATTTACTCCCTGGAGTTCTCTTTACAATTTTTATTCCATGCTTCCTAACTGCTTAGTGAGTTCTGTTTGTAAAGCTTTTAGGATGCTTAGCAAATTATGTTGTGTGCTTTAATTCCATAGTAAAATGTTTTTCCCTTATTTTTTTGTGAGTAAAGGAACATAAATATTCTTTTTTTAATTTATAAAACGGAAACACTGACAAGACCATAGGATAAAGGAAGTACAACTCCACAAAATTCCCACCAGAACTCTGCATCCCATCCCCTCCTTTGATAGTTTTCCCATTCTTTAACCCTCTGGGAGTACAGACACAAGGTCATTGTGAGATGCAGAAGGTGGGAGGTCTAGCTTCTATAATTGCTTTCACACTGAACATGGGTGTTGACAGGCTGATCCATACTCCCAGCCTGCGTCTCTCTTTCCCTAGTGTGGTGGGGTTCTAGGTAACTAAGCTCCCGGACACATTGGTGGGGTTGTCAGTCTAGGGAAGTCTGGTTGGCATCATGCTAGTATCTGGAACCTGGTGGCTGAAAAGAGAGTTAACATATAAAGCCAAATAAGTTGTTTACCAGTCATGAACCTAAAGGCTGGAGTTAGTGCAGATGAAGAGTTGAGGGGGGTGTCTCTGTTTTGTAAACAGATAGTAGGCATATTTTAGTTATATCCCAAAGGTATTGTGGCTAAATAGTATTCTTTTCCCTGAGCCTGAAGTCTGATATGCAGGTAGATCCTAGTTATTGTCTGGGGAGATGATGTCATGGCTGGGAAAAGGACCAGAAAGCTGGATCAGGGAAGAG
Source organism: Erinaceus europaeus (assembly GCF_950295315.1). Classification (NCBI taxonomy): domain Eukaryota; kingdom Metazoa; phylum Chordata; class Mammalia; order Eulipotyphla; family Erinaceidae; genus Erinaceus; species Erinaceus europaeus. The sequence goes on along the minus strand of NC_080176.1, from coordinate 94,718,396 downwards.
AGTAGCTCCCAAATATTGGAAAGGTGTATAGACATTGTTGACTGTAAACCCCATGGATTTGATATGATCTGGGGCCATGTTCAGCTTAGAAGCCTATGTGACCTCTGCATCCCTGTAGATCTGAGCTCACACTTTGTGGTCATGCATAGGAACAGTCCAAACTGCCCAATATCAGGACCCCTCTTCCTCAGGTGTAGCATAGAGTGTGTTGTCCATCCTCCATTCAGAGGACAGGACATTCTCTACCTTTGTTGGTCCAAGTTGAGGGCAAGGTCCTATAGGGGCCCACAAAGGGGTCTGTTTTGTTTCCTGGTAGAGATGACCGGTAACAATGGAGAGAGGGATTTATTCAAGGTCTAGGCCCATCATGTCCCTTTGGGAATCTCAGGACTCCCCAAATAGGGCCCCAGATGATGGGGTGGCCTGATGGTGACTAAAGAGTCATCCTTAAAGTATGCCAGTCTCTTGCCCTCATTCATATTTTGCAGTTCTTGCTTTGATGAGGATAGCTTGGAAGTGAATAAGGGAAGTATAATAGGAAGTGAGTGAGGAGGGTATCTAAGTCTAAGTAGACACTATTTCATTATGATCTTCATACTGACTCACTAAAGACTATTGTGTACTTTTGCTTTCAGGTATATATTTTGCCCTGATTTATGGATACATGTGAATATATGCTCTATCTCACAGGACCTGGTCTATATTTATGATTTGGGACTTTGTTAGGAAGTGAACCACCTGGAATGGAATTAGAGAATCCTATGAAAGGAAAGGTCTCACCCAAGTAATGAGGCTTAAGGGTTGACATTCCATGCCTGATATCTCTGGACACAATCTGAAGTGAAGCATGTCAAGGTGGTACTAGCTGTGTGGATTAGTTGGGGATCACCAGATGTGATGTCATTTGGTATGAATTGAAAGAAGTATGCAGGAAAGTGAGCCCCATTCTAGAGGTTCCAGGACTGGGGAAATATAGGCTCTATAGAGGAAGTGGGAGGTTTCTGCTGTCTTAGGGTTTAAAAAGGCAATAGATAGTTATTGCTATAATCACATTACTTGGTAATTGGGTTAACTTTGAAAAATCCCTTTGTTAGGATTAGCTGTATCATACCCAACATCACCATAATTTATATCCTTTGACATTATTTGTATATAGCTGTGCCACCAGTTACTACTGCTCTTCCTGGTCTAAGCTTTTAAGAGAGTCAACATATCAAAGACTCAGCCTATGATCTGTGCATTTAAAAGCTGAGACATTAAATCAATTTCCCCTCTCATATTAATTAAATAGTGATTTATATGACTACAAATTAATAGGAGTGTACATAAACACTATTCCCACCACCAAAAGACTGTCCCATCCCAACCCCTATCCCTGTAGCCGCATGAATCTGAACATCCACCCTCAACCCAGGATTTTTACTTAGGTGCTCTACTCCAAAATCAGTTAAATCCTGCTTTGGGTTTCCCTCTGTTCTTCTTTCCCAACTTCTGTCGATGAGGGGGATCATCCCATACTCATATTTATCTTTCTGACATAGATCATTTAATATAATTCCTTGTAGCTCCATCCAAGATGAGTCAGAGACAGTTGTTTCATTTTTTGTAATAGCTGCATAGTATTCCATTGAGTATATATACCACATCTTTCTCAGCCACTCTTCTCTTGTTGGGCACCTGGTTTGCTTCCAGGTTTTAGATATTATCAATTTTGCTGCTATGAACATTGGTGTACATATATCTTTTTGGTTGGGTGTTTTGGAGTCCTTAGAGTATGTATATTCCTAGGAGACAAATTACTGGGACATATGGAAAGTCCATGTCTAGCCTTGTGAGAGTTATCCAGACTGCTCTCCACAGAGGTTGAACCAATTTACAACCACACCATCAGTGAGGAAGGGTTCCTTTCTCCCCGTAGCCTCTTCAACATTAGTTGCCGATGTCCTTTTTGATGTATGCCATTATCACAGGGGTGAGGTGGTATCTCATTACTGTATTTATTTGCATTTCTCTGACAATCATTGACCTGGAGCAACTTTTCATGTGTTTGTTAGCCTTTTGGATCTCCTCTGTATTGAATGTCCTGTTTATATCCTCTGCCCATTTTTGGATGGGGTTTTTACATTTTTGTTGCTAAGTTTGCTGAGCTCTTTGTATATTTTAGTGATTAGTTTCTTGTCTGATGTATATCATGTGAAGATCTTCTATTGAGTGTGGGGTCCCTTTGTGTGATATTTTCTTTGGCTGTGCAGAAACTTTTCAATTTGATGTAGTCCCATTGATTTGTTTCTGCTTTAGTCTTCCTTGCAATTGGTTTTATTTCATCAAAGTTGCCCTTGAGGTTTAGGTAATAAAGAGTCCCATCAGTGTTTTCCTCTAAGTATTTGATAATTTCTGGCATAACATCCAGGTCCTTGATCCATTTGGAGTTGATTTTTTGTTTCTGGTGAGATAAAATGGTTTCAGGTTCATTCTTCTGTATGTTTCAACCCAGTTTTCCCAGCACCCTTTATTGAAGAGAACCTCCTTCTTCCATTTAATATTTTGGGTCACTTTATAAAAGATTAGATCTCCATGGGTGTGAGGGTTTAGTTCTGGGCTTTCCATTCTGTTCCACTGGTCAGTGTGCCTATTTTTGTTCCAGTACCAGCTCTTTTTGATGATGATGATGGCCTTATAATGTAGTTTGAGATCTGGGAGTGAGCCACCTCCCAGATCTTTCTTTCTTTCTTTTTTTTTTTCCTCAAGATTCTTTAGGCAATTCTAGGTGTTTTCTGGTTCTAGAGAAGTGATTGTAGTTTTTGTTCTATTCTCCTAAAGAAGTTTGGTGGAACTTTGAGGAGTATAACATTAAATTTATTCTCCTCATGGTTCTGGAAAGAATATTCATTTTGATGATATTAATTCTTCCAATTCATGTGCATGGGATGTCTTTCCATTTCTTGGTATCATTTCTATTTTCTTGTAGTGACTCATAGTTATCAGTATACAAGTCTTTCACTTCTTTGGTCAAGTTTATTCCTAGGTATTTTATTGGTTTTGCTGCAACAGTGAATGGGAGTGATTTAAGGATATCTTCTTCATCAGATTTAGTGTTTGCATAAAGAAATGTCACTGATTTTTGTACATTGATTTTCTAGCCTGACACCTTGTTATATTGCCTAATAGCAATACTGGTATCAGAGAGCACCTGGAACAGCAGCTGGGGCTCTGGAGCCATGGCAGGAGCACCTTCCCATCCACCCTCCATGGAGTCCGCCTGCCTGCCTGTTGGTACTACTCCTTCCCAAAAAGATTTTTCCCCTTTTTTCACTGAGAAACAGGCATCAGACAGGAGAGCCAGGCAGGAAAAAAAAAGCCTTTTTTTTTTTTTAACCCTAGTGAATGGCCAGCTTCTGGGAAGTACAGGTTTTGAACCTGAAAACTCGGTCTGTCTCTGAGTCCACAGGCAAAGGCACTACCCCAGCCAGACCTTGTGCTCAGAGTGGGGTGTTTTTGCCAGTCACAGGCCTGCACAGCACACTAGGGAGTGGGCAGCCTGAGACCCAAATGTTACATTGTAGATTGTTGTTTGCAGTTCCTGCTCCCCAGGACATTGGACAGACTCAACTTCCTTGCCTACACCAAGAGAAAAAGACTCTTCACATCCTTAGTGCAAATGGAGTGGAGGGGGAGGGGAGAGAGGTGCATGGGTGGGCTGCTCATGCCCAGGTGTGTGGGGGGGGGGCAGTGGCAGGGCTTGTAAGGGGGTGAGGGGCAGAAGGAGACTTAGTTTTTCTTCTGAGAGAGTAAAGCCCTGAACTCCCTCTTCTAATTAATTACTGCTTATTAATTTTCACTTTAAGAAACATAAGCATAGTAGAGAAATCAAATTGCCTGAGCAATGAGTAGTCCAACTTGAAACCTTCAGACCGCTTTTATCACATAGTTAATAAATATGTCCCTTGCCTTATGTATGGATATGTTTTATTACTTCTATTTCACCATGAAACATAGTAGTCCTCTACAATTCTGTACAAATTTGACTTATTTAGCCATTTATTTTTATAAGTCACCACTTACATTTTTTCTTATTACTACATAATAGTTTTGTTTCTTGAATTCATCTTTTATCCCTCTTCACCATGCCATATTGCTTTCACCTTGTATAAGTGGGAAATTGTCTCTCTACTTTTGCTTGAAACATGATCTCTCTTCCCATAATTACTTTTCTTCCAGACCCACATATCGATTCCCTTAAAGAATGCCATGCATGTTTTCATCTGATTCTGCTCAACAACAACAAATACATAAAGTATTTGCCTAATAATTTCCTAATATCACTTTAGAAATCTTTAGTTTTGTTTGCTAGTAGAATGTCATGCATGTTTTCATCTGATTCTGCTCAACAACAACAAATACATACAAAGTATTTGCCTAATAATTTCCTAATATCACTTTAGAAATCTTTAGTTTTGTTTGCTAGTAGCAAGTCAGTGACATCATCATGCATCCCACATGCAGAAGGGAAGCTTCATGAATAGGGTAACATGCTGTAGGTGTCTCTTTGTTTCTTACACTTCATACAAAACAGCTGCCAGAATAAGCAGAGTAAAGCAGACATTGAGCCTCAGCAAAATAGCACTGGTGGCAAAAGAAGAAGAGAAAAGAAATAGATAATCATCCCCACTATGTTTACATCAGTAGGGTGTGTTTGCTCTTTGATTAAACATTAGATTTTTTAAATATTTATTTTCCCTTTTGTTGTCCTTGTTTTATTGTTGTGGTTATGATTGTTGTTGTTATTGATGATGTTGTTGTTGGACAGGGCAGAGAGAAATGGAGAGGGGAGGGGAAGACAGAGAGGGGGAGAGAAAGACAGACACCTGCAGACCTGCTTCACCGCCTGTGAAGTGACTCCCCTGCAGGTGGGAAGCCAGGGAATCAAACAAGGACCCTTACACTGGTCCTTGTGCTTTGTGCCACCTGCATTTAATCCACTGCACTACTGTCTAACTCCCTTAAATATTCTTTTTTTTTTCTATGCAGAAGCTTTTTGACATAATCCCATAGTTCATTTTTTAATTTTTATTTTCTTGCTGTTGGATTTGAGTCTCAAAAATCATGTTTGAAGTAAGCATTAGGGTGTTCTGCCAGTGTTTTTACTCACATATTTTTATAGTTCCTGGTGTAACATCCAAGTCCTTGATCCGTATGAACTTGACTTTTGTGCATGGTGACATATGGTGGTACTGTTTCATTCTTCTATATACTCCAATCCAATAGCACCAACTATTGAACAGATTCTCCTATCTCCATTTAATTTCTGGGAGCCTTTGTTATAAATTAATTTTCTGTAGGGGTGAGAACACATTTACTTTTTAACTTGTTGTATTAGCAGTTGACACTTTCATATATATATTTTTTTCCATTTATCATTTACTGTGGTCACAGACACCGTTAGGGAATTTTCTTCATTTACTCCCAAACCACCTTTTTTTTTTTTTTAAAGAATTCCAGCCATGCTTGTGGATTCTTCTTTTTTTTTTAATATTTATTTTATTTATTTATTCCCTTTTGTTGCCCTTATTTTTTTTATCGTTGTAGTTATTATTGTTGTTGGATAGGACAGAGAAAAATGGAGAGAGGAGGGGAAGACAGAGAGGGGGAGAGAAAGATAGACACCTGCAGACCTGCTTCACCGCCTGTGAAGCGACTCCCTTGCAGGTGGGTAGCCGGGATTCGAACCGGGATCTTTATGCCCGTCCTTGTGCTTTGCGCCACCTGCGCTTAACCCGCTGCACTACAGCCCGACTCCCGACACTTTCATATTTTTAATGTCGTGAAGTCATTATCAAAATAACAGCATGTTCACCTAAATCTCTTTACAAGAAGAATAAATTTGTGCATATAAACTGTAAGTATTAAGTTGTTAATGGTCTCTCATGAGTTTCATTCCTTACTTTTGAAATTTCAGTGATTTGCTTAGGGTTGAGATAAATGAAACATTTAAATATAAAAATTGTCTTCTTTAAAGCAGGATAATTTCTCAGATGAATTATACTCTTGACCTTAATCTTCTTTATGTCTTCACTTGATTTTTTTATTTATGATTTTACCTACAATGTTGATTAAAAATGACAACAAAGCTTATTTCCAGTTACTATGGGGAGAGGGAGACACCACAACACCAAATCTTCCTTCAGTGTGCTGGTGGTCAGACTAAAACCTGGGTCACATGCGTACTACCCAAGTGAGCTACTTTGCTGGCCCTATTTCACAGACATTAAATCATTTACCCTATTTTTCAACCATATTTCTCTGCTGATCTTCTACCTTTATTTCCATATTGACTTACAGACATTTTTATATTGAAAACTACCACAATATACAAGCAAACAACTTAATATTAAAAACTTATTTTGGATTTCTATTCAAGTGACTTCAAATTTTATTAAGAGAAGAATTAAAGGGTGACATAATGATATTTAATAGCAGAAAGATTCTTAATTCAGAGGAGTCTTATTTAGAATTGATATATAATACAAAACATTAATCTTTTTGGTTTTATCACTTAAATATTAGAGTTTTATCACTTAAATATTAGTTTAATGACTGGTTAAAAATTGTCTCTAGTGGATTTGGCTTCGGGAGGCGGAGCTACAAGCAGCAGATCGCTTTCTCTCCTCTCCTCTCCTCTCCCAGATCAACTAGGAATACCAAAGGAGACCACCCGGACCAAAACAAGACAGGACTAGAATGACCACAGGAACCCAGTAAATCACCCATGAGTACAAACACGCGTGGCTGGTAACAGAGAGGAGAGAGGGGCCTAAGGAGAGATTAAGTGACTGTTAACAGTTCAACAGTTTATCAGTGGAGACACCACCTCCAGTCTGCTCCACCAACAAGGGGACAGCTGAAGGGAGGAAAGGACTCCCCAGAGACTCACCAAGTGCAACTCTGAGTCTCCATTGCTACTGCCCTCAGAATCTGGAGCAGCAACAGGGAGGGACACCAGGGGACAGAGATCTAACCGGGAAACTCAGGAGACCTATACCTCCGTGGCATAGCTGAGGGGCTGGGAAAGTCTCTTTGCATAACCACTGGATTATCTCTGCCACACCCTGCTTTATATCTTGGTCAGGAGTCAGTGATTAAGCTGAAGCCTATTGATAGTTTAAACGCCCTCAGGCTCCCATAGCCTACAGGGAAGAAAAAAAAAAGAGGCGTTTACACCACTGAGCTCCAACTCAGGGATTGAAAAAACTGTTAACTTCCACCATGGTAAACCCTTTAATTAAATTACTTGGACACAAGTCAATCCAGGCAATAGTGATCAATAATTTGAAAAGTACTGATAAAGGGAACTCATAACATAATACATAAAATGGTTAAAACAACAAGAAAAAATATTGGAGACTCGAACCAGGACAAGAGTCCAGCTAAAAATAACTCAGCTGGCAGCATTTTTGGCTTGCATAAACAAGTTGCAGGCTTAATCCCTGATGCCACATGAACTGAACTGGTGTTTTCACTGGTCTCTCGCTTTGCCTCCTGTGACAATCTCTTTCTCCTCCTCTCTTATGTGTAATAGATAAAATATAGTTGTTTTTTTTTTTTTTTTGAAAAAAAAGGGTAGGTAGATACTCAGCATAGTAAAATGAGAGGTTATCCTTAGATGCACAGCCCCTCAGCATATCTCCTCCTGACTGGGCTGCAGACAAGAAGTTGTATTCATTACTACTCTACAATCAAAAAAGATAATATTGTGTCCTTTGGGACAGAATGAATGGAACTGGAGATGATTAACTACACATAGCAAAATAAGTAAAAGACAAAAGACCATTACTGATGGTTTCACTGATGTGGGATTTAGAGGTTGGATGCACATGAACATGGAAAAGAAGACGGAGAAGGGGGAGAAGGTGAAGAAGAAGGAGAAGAAGAAGAATCAAGGAAACCATTTCTAAGATTTGTGAAAACTGTGGTGGATCTCTTTGGGAGGTGAGAGGGTGGGCATATAGGACTTTGGTGGTAGGCATGGTGAAGAACTACACACTGTAATTGTAAAATCTTGTAACATACTATTAATAACAAATTTTAAAAAGTTGGATTCATAGGAAGAAAACCCTCAGGGGTCTACTCATTGGGTTGTCTAGGTGCCTTAGAGGTCAATAAAATTATTAAACACACATTGCTATAAATGGAGATTTCAACTTGGTGATATAATCTACCTTCTAGAAAATGAAATACATAGTTGTAAAATGTTTTAATTCTCTTTCTATCCTAAAGTGGTAGGAGGAGGCCACCAAGGGAATGGTTACCAGTTACAGGAAGGATTAGTAAATGCTTGGTGTGAGATGATATGGCTCTAGTATATGGCGTAGAAATGCAGAGGAAATAGAACCTACTCAGCTGTTTCAAATAGCCACTGTATGGAAACAGTCCCAAAGCATATCTTCTGGATTTATAAAACAAAGCATAACAGGCCAAATGATATTTCAGTGACAATAAAATAGGGAACTTCAGAGGTGAAAGCCAATCTTCTCTTTTGATCTCCCAGAATGGAAAGCCCTACCAAAAGGGAGTTGATACTGAACCCTTCTGTAAATACAAGAAGAGAACTTTGAAAAAAGTTGTAAGATTGGCTGGAGAAAGATATCACTGGGTGGGACATGTGCCTTGCCACTCATGTGACCCAGGTTTGAGCCTCTGTACACATGCCCTCACTGAGGGCACCCACAGGGAGGCAGAAAACCGGCCCATCTCAGAACGTCAAAAGCATTGTCACTCTGCAGTGGTGCCAAGGGGCCTGGGCGAGGAAGAGGACTGTAACCCACTTATCGCTCTGCATCTCCATTGCAGTTACCACACTTGGTGCAAAGAGAAGAAGTGCTGACCCAGTGTGCCGGCTCAGGAAGACCCTTGGGCAGGACATGCACCACAAATTCATCATAAAAGTTTCATTATTGGGGGCTGGTTGAGCACAGACATCCCCATGCAAGGTATGGGGGGGGGTATCATTATCAAGGCTGCATTATGCTAGGACACATGGTCCCTATGCCAGTGGGGAAGAAAATAAATGTTGCACAGGAAATGGGAGGGGTGGAGTGTGGGTGTGGCTTAGGGAGGAAGTGAAGGCAGGTGACTGTGGCTTAAAAAGCAAATGAAATAATCTTCCTGACACCTTGCATTTCTGTCATCAGTTGGAGAATGATAGGAGCTGGAGAAAATAGCTCAATCTACCTTCTTCCCCTAGAAGGAGCCACTAAACATGGAGCTGAAAGTTGTTTTCAAGCTATCTCCCTCATCTCACCACTGATGATACCTGAAGGAATCATGTTGAGTGAAATAAGCCAGAAATAGGACAAATACTGGATGATCTCACAGGTGCTACTTAAGAAACAAGGACAGAAAGGGAAAACACAACATGAAACTTGGACTGGGTGTGGTGTATTGCACCTGTGTGAAGGACTCTGAGGAGCGAAGGGGAGAGAGAAAGCTTGGTGGGGGGGAGGGCTTGAGGTACAGGACAGGGAACAGGACCTAGGTTGGGGGTGAGAATATTCTGCAGACACCTCTCACAGGGAGATCAGAAGGTGTACTCATGTGTCAACAACGGCACTACATTAACTGCATTGCCCTCTACGATAAAAATGATAAAAACAAAAGAAAGAAAAGCATATATTCCAGAATCAGCATGACCCCAGATGCTGGTGTTCATGCAGTCTTGGGGGCTCAGGAGCCCAGACAGAGAGAGGAAATACAGGGGATTCTCTTGCTTCCCATCCCAGCACCAACACAGCCCTGGGAATTCTAGGAGCAGGAAACCATGCCTCTTCACTCACACACAGGAGAGTAAGAAATTCCCATGACATTGTTCATATGAATCTTTTAGACAATCCTGCTCAGGAAGTTTAGATTAGTCCCAAGACATGTCAGGTGAGCAATTTATCCTCACCGGTGGCTTTTCCCATCGTGAGAGAATCCCCAGAGCCCTTCTCTTCCCTTGCTGAAAAGAAGAATGCAACTGATAGTAGAAACCACATCTTTTTAAAAGAAAAACCCACCAACTTCTGGGAACTTAAAGTTGATTTTCTTTTTACATATAATGTTTTTTATTTATTGGACAGAGATAGCCAGAAATCAAGAGAGAAGGGAGTGATAGAGACACCTGCAGCCCTGCTTCACCACTTGCAAAGCTTTCCCCCTGCAGGTGGGGACCGGGGGCTTGAACCTGGATCCTTGCACATTGTAATACATGTGCCCAACCAGGTGCACCACCACCTAGCCCCTTAAAGTTGATTTTCCACTTAATATTTAAGAATTATTTTGAGGTCTATTCCAAAGCATGTGGAAATAGAGACTGTGACACCCATTCATTTTAAACAATCTAAAACTCTTCTGTCACTGTAAGTTTGGGGAGAAAGTACAGAGTGAATTTTTTTTTTCCTTCCAGGGGTATTGCTGGAGCTCAGTGCCTGCACTACAAATCCACTGCTCCTGGAAACTATTTTTTCCCTTTTGTTGCCCTTGTTTATCGTTGTTGTAGTTATTGTTGTTGTTGGATAGGACAGAGAGAAATCAACAGAAGAGGGGAAGACAGAGAATGGAGAGAAAGATAGATACCTGCAGACCTGCTTCACCGAATGTGAAGTGACCCCCCCCCCCCCCGCAGATGGGGAGCCGGGGGCTTGAACTGGGATCCATATGCTGGTCCCTGCGCTTTGTGCCAAGTGCACTTAACCCACTGTACTACCTCCCAGTCCCTCAGAGTGAATTTCTGTGATGACTGTCAGTCAGAGTCCTGTGTTACCCCAGCAACAGTTCCCTTTCTCAGAGGAGCTACAGACCATCACAGAGTTACTTTCCTGCAGATAGTAACCATATATGCATTCCTAAAGGCTGTAGGTTGCCACATGGCCAGATCGGCTGAGGAGGGCTGTGGGATGATCGAGGGGGGTGGGTTTGGGGGGGTGAGCAGGTGAGCCTGTGAGCTGGGTCAGGGTTGGGACAGGGAGGGGGGAGGGGTGGGCGGCTGTCAGGGGAGCACTATCACGAGGGCTGGAGTTGGTGAGCAGGGCACCCTGAACAGAGCACTGAGAGGAGAGAGGAGAGGAGAGGAGAGGAGGGGAGAGGAGGGGAGAGGAGGGGAGAGGAGGGGAGGGGGGGAGGGGGGGGAGGAAGGGAGAGGGGGGAGAGGGGGGAGAGTGGGGGAGGAAGGGAGAGGGGGGAGAGGGGGGAGAGGGGGGGAGGAAGGGAGAGGGGGGAGAGGGGGGAGGGGGGGGAGGAAGGGAGAGGGGGGAGAGGGGGGAGGGGGGGGAGGAAGGGAGAGGGGGGAAGAGGGGGAGGGGGGGGAGGAAGGGAGAGGGGGAGAGGGGGGAGGAAGGGAGAGAGGGGGGAGAGGGGGGGAGAGGAGGGATGAGAGGAGGGGTCGAGAGAGAGCGTAGCGGTGCGTCGGGCCGAGGACGGGCCGTGCGAGCCCGCGGAGAGGACCAGGGAACCCCCCCTCGACAGAGGTAGGCATACAGGCAGCCGGGGAAGGCAGGCAGGCATGCAGGCAGCTGTGGCCTTGCGCTCCCTGGCTCCCTGGAGCACCTCCTTCTTTCCTCTCTTGGCTGCCAGCCCGAGGTCCATCATCTGTCAGCACTGTCCTCGCGTCCTTCCGTGCCTCTGTGCCAGGGCCCTGGGGTCAGGGCGCTGCCGCCTGCCCTAGAGGAGGGGCAGTTGGGCTGCCCAGTACCAGTGTGGCCAGCACAGAATCCTGGGGGGATCCACATCACAGAGGGCTCCTGTGGTTGCTAGGCCACGGGGACCCCGCCCATCCCGTTGACCCCTAGGGAGGCGGTGGTGGTGGCAGTGGCAATGACCCCCACCCCAAACTTGACCTGAGGGGAAGTGGCCAGCCACCAGATCCAGAGCCCCAGGCCAAAGCCAGAGCAGGTGGGCAGGGGCAAGGGGCGAATCATGTCCAGGGGCAGGGCCGGCATCTGACAGCCTAGGGCTGGGGGCCAAGGGCCGCAAGGCCCCTGTCCAACCATGTGCACTGACAGACTGACTGACAGCCCCCATCCCAGAGACACCCCCCAGGCCCTGGGTGCCCTGAGCTGCCCCTGGTTTGGCGGGTGGCTGCCTGGACACAGGCCTCTGTAGCGGAGGCCCCTGTTGACCCAGTTGCCTGCTTACAGCTGCCCTCCTCCCCCTCCTCCTCCTCCTCCTCCTCTTCCTCATCCTCACAGGGACTCACTCAGGGATCTTGGCCTAGGCAAGCCAGGGCGGCAGATCCAGCTGCTGCAGCTGCTGTCCAGTGGGTGGGTGCAGGTATCTGGTCCTGTCAGTCAGTCCCTGATTCTTGGGACCTGCCTGCCTCCAGCTCCACCCACTCTCCAGTCCAGCCCCCTCCCCCAGGGTGCCCCCTTTCCCCTGGCCCCTGGCCCCCAGCTCCCCAACTGTCATCTACTGTGTGCCTCCCTGTGCTACTTTCCTGCCAGCCTGCTTCTGCCCTTCAGCCCTGGGGTCCCTGGGCCAGCCCAGCTGCCATCTCACCATCCAGCAGGGGGACCTGCCCTAACCCCCTGCCACCACACCCACACACAGCCCTGCACACACTCAGGGGCTGCCCTGCCTGCACCCTGCCCTCCAAACAGTCTCCTTCTGCCCCTCACCCCCTTTCAACATCTGCCATGCCCCCCCCCCACACACACACTACTGGGCATGAGCAGCCCACAGCAGCACTTCTCTCCCCCTCCCACACACACTCCATTTGCACTAAGGATGTGAAGAGCCTTTTTCTCTGGGTGTAGGTCAGGAAGTTGAGTCTGTCCAATGTCCTGGGGTGCAGGAACTGCAAACAACAATCTACAATGTAACATTTGGGTCTCAGGCTGCCCACTCCCTAGTGTGCTGTGCAGGCCTATGACTGGCAAAAACACCCCACTCTGAGCACAAGGTCGGGCTGGGGTAGTGTCTTTGCCTGTGGACTCAGAGACAGACCAACAGAGTTTTCAGGTTCAAAACCTGTACTTCCCAGAAGCTAGTCATTCAGTAGGATTAAAAAAAGGCTTTTTTTTTTTCTCCTGCCTGGCTCTCCTGTCTGATGCCTGTTTCTCAGTGAGCAAAGGGATTAAAAAATATTTTTGGAGTGATAATAATAACCACAACAATGATCAAGCAACTAGGGCAGCAAAAGGGGAACAAATGGTCTGCAGGAGCAGTGGATTCCTGGTGCAGGCACTTAGCCCTGGAAATAACCCTGGAGACAAGAAAGAAAGAAAGAAAGAAAGAAAGAAAGAAAGAAGGAAAGAAAGAAAGAAATACAGGTAATATTCATGAATAGGTGTCGGGTGTTTTCACTGAGTAAATGTAAATGCACTTTTATTTATTTAGTGAAGTATATCTGCAGGGGTCTATCTTTCTCTCTGCCCTCTGTCTTTCCCTTCCCCTCTCCATTTCTGTCTGATGCAATGACAGTGACAACAATAATTATACTAACCACAAGAAAGATCAGGCAACAAATGCAGCAAAAGGGGAAAAAGTGGTCTGCAGGAGCAGTGGATTTATGGTGCAGGCACCTAGCCCTGGCATTAACTCTGGAGGCAATAAACAAGTAACTAAATACATAAATAATAGGGTAATATACATGTATAAGTGTCTGTGTTTTTCCCCTGAGTAAATGTAAAGGCACTTTTATTTATTTAGAGAAGCAGATCTGCATGGGGTCTATCTTTTCCCCCCCTGTCTTTTCCCTCCTTTCTCTCTTTCTCTCTGTCCTATGCAACAACAGTAACAACATCAACAATAATAATAATAACCACTCAAGATCAAGCAACAACAGCAGCAAAAGGGTAAAATATAGTCTCTAGGAGAAGGGGATTTGTGGTGCAGGCACCTAGTGTTGTTAAAATTCGTAAGCTCTTGCCGGCGGGGCTAGCTTCACGGGCGGGTAACAGAGACGCGGAGACAAGGGCTGGGCAGGGAAGCTGTATTTCTTTATTCAGGAACAATGATTCATAAACTAAGACAAACTAATCACCAAACAGAACTCTGCTGTCTCTTTGCGGCGGCGCAAGCACTCTCTCTTACTCTCGAACTCAGGAACTCTCGTACTGGGGAACCCTCTGAAACTCTGACACTGTGGAACTCTCTCTTACTCTGTAACTCTGAAACTCTCGAACTCAGGAACTCCGGAACTCTGTCACTCTCGAACTCAGGAACCCTCTCCCGGGGTTCCTTGGGGCGAGGCCCGCGAAATTAGCAGGCCTGATCCAATTCTCTTGGCGGGGGGAGGGCTAGAACAAACCAATGTAAAGCATACGACAATTCCCCCTTTTCTTTTTAACTAAATGACTATAGTATCAAGGGTGTGGGGTGAACAGAAACATATATAACAAAAACCAGCATGTTGCCAAGGGAAGGTCTGAGGGGGCCATATCTGAAAAAAAAAACATTTCTTGCCTCTGGGGGGCTACTTGCCTCGACAGGCAATTGCATGGGGGCAGGGAACGGCCTAGGGTCCCACAGGCAGCTGGCTGCAACTTACTTACTATGAAACAAAACTTGTTATTAGCATATCTACTGCACGATCCAATGTTTCTAATAGAGAAGGAATTTGAGACTTTTACATATCAACAACGTCTTTTAACCTTTTGTTACACCCATTCAAGATGGAGACACACCCTAGGTGTGGGCCGGAGAGGAAACCTCAGGCATGAGAATAATTAGCATAGCCATTGTGCGATCTACCATTTCTAATAGAGAAGGTAATGGAGAGTTTTACATATCAACAAGTCTATTTAACCTTTTGTTTAGACCAACTTAGTTAAAATATATTGATTGTTAACTAATTTTTACCTCAGACTTTAAATGTAAGTTAATTTTATCTTTATGAGAATTACATTGAAAACCTTTTTCATTTAACTTTGACTAGTAAGAATTTAGCCTTAAAGCTACTGTTTACCAAACTTTAAACATACACATAAACATGGTCATTAATACACAAGGAGAGAAACCTTTGTTACGAAGACATGTCATTTTAAACACAAATTTAAGTCTGTACTGTCTTAGTTGTTGGGGGGGGGGATTCACCATCCGGAGGTGGCTTCCCGCGCAGCTTCACTTTTAGGAATTGCAGGTTGCGATCTCTGCACAAATCTCTGCATACTCCAGCTTGTCTGCCTTCAGACCCAAGATCAAGCAACAACAGCAGCAAAAGGGTAAAAAATAGTCTCTAGGAGAAGGGGATTCGTGGTGCAGGCACCTAGCCCTGGCAATAACCCTGGAGGCAACAAATAAATAAATATATAAACAAATAAACACATAAAAATACAGGTAATATACATGTATACGTGCCTGTGTGTTTCCACTGAGTAAATGTAAATGCACTTTTATTTATTTAGTGAAGCAGATCTGCAGGGGTCTCTCTTTCTCTCCCCCATCTCTCTTTCCCCTCCTCTCTCCATTTCTCTCTGTCCTACACAAGGACAGTAATAACAACAACAACAATAATAATAACCACAATGATCAAACAAGAAGGGCAGAAAAAGGGGAAAAGTGGTCTGCAGGAGAAGTGGATTTCTAGTGCAAGCACGTAGCCCTGGCAATAACCCTGGAGGCAATAAACACATAAATAAAAACTACAGGTAATATACATGTATACATGTGTGTGTGATTCCACTGAGTAAATGTAAATGCACTTTTATTTATTTATTTTTTCTTTCTTACGTAGCCAAGAGAATTTCTTTTCATTGCTAAAAAAAATGTCACATTCAGGGTGCCAGGCGGTGCCACACCCGGTTAAGCACTCATATTACAGTGCTGGAGGACCTGGGTTCAAGACCCTGTTGCCCACCTGCAGGGGGACAGCTTTACAAGTGGTGCAGCAGTGCTGCAGGTGTCGCTCTGTCTCTCCCTCTCTATCCCTCCCTGCCCTCTCGATTTCTGACTGTAGTTACAGCGTGAGAACACATTCATAGGAGTAAGAGATTTTTGGATTACTGATAGCATCTGTAATTGCC